>NC_063189.1:27255685-27290685 GCF_017589495.1 Alosa alosa | reverse complement strand
GAGATAGAAAGTTAATTCATCCCTAGTGCTGGTGGGAGCGACCGGGCAGAGTTCCAAGCTGGGAAAAAGTGCCCCCCCCCAGCAGCTCCTTTGCCCCTATTAATCTAAATTACATGAGCTCATTGGGACCAGTGAGGCAGGGAGATAGCATCACTGCCAGCCTGCCACACTCACACCAGACAGGAGGCCTGCGCTGGCTGCTCAAGGACAAGAGAGAGAGAGAGAGAGAGAGAGAGAGAGAGAGAGGGAGAGGGAGGGAGAGAGAGAGAGAGAGGGGGAGGGAGGGAGGGAGCGGCAGATGAAAAGTTTAAAGAGCGATTTAGTCAGGGTTTTTGTTTCACTCTTTTCATGGAATTGAAATCAAATAGCGTGTTTTGTGTTCCTATAGAGATACTAGAAGACATTTTCTGATAGTATTATATATTTTAACAATACACATGTAATGAGGCAAGACCATTTATTCCTGGAGGGTGTTGATAAGACCTTTCACTGCCTTTGCATTGTAGTGGCATTCAACTGCCTGAACGAAGGCTTACAGGCTGTGATAGTTAGGTGTCTGCAGATGCAGAACTAAAATGTTATCTCATGCTGTTGCTAAGTAAACTAGAGTAAGTAAAATAAGCACAGAATCAGATATTCAGGCACTCAAATAGTCCTACTCATTGCTACTTTGGCAATCTAACCCTTAAAGAACCAGTATGTAGGAAATAATGGAAAATAAACTGTAACCATTCCAAAAATGATCACCATATGTTGTCAGAGTAAGGAAACACAATGGATTGAAGTAATGGCTTATTTGACAACATTACTCTAACCCGTAAAACCCCGTAAAACCCATGAAAAAAAATGAGTTACGGGATGGAATCTCTTGGAATTTTCGTTTATGTTTTGAACGATTAATTCTAGAATAGCGTATTAATAATGGGCTAGCGCGTCCTCCTATTTGTGTTGCCAAATTAGCAAAGGCCAACTGTCAACTTGCTGTCAATTGTAGTCATGAACGCCTACGAGAGGCAGGCAAATCTCCAAAATTAAAACAAGAAACAAATTAAGTGGACATCGGAGGAGCTTCCTGAGATGGTGACGTCTTCGTCAAACGAAGAATATCAAGTCTGACGCAGAGCTGGCCATATTTCTCCACAACAGGTAGCCTAGGCTAAACTTCATCTGCATAACTTCAGCTAAATATGTTACGTTGGTTAGAGAGGCATTTTTTGTTTTCACTGTTTCCGTAATGTGTAGCTGGGTCATGGTTGGAGAAACGTTAAAGCAGCTGCAGGTCAACTAACGTTAGCTAAGTCTTCATTACAGCTGGCAACCCAGAAGAGGCTCGCGTCTGGTAGTCTTGAGAACGTTCACCAGTGTTTTGATTTTGGCCTACAGAACGTTCGGTAACAATCTTACAAATCGCGCCTTTAAAGGTGTAGGTTTTTGAACATTCTAAAATCCGCAACAAGGTTCTAAAATTCTATGTTGAATTCAATGAACCCAGATATTCTTTAGAACGTTCATTTCCCAACTTTCCCGTCACACCGGTGTGATGGTACTCCTTTAACTTTTGAACAGCATGGAAACCTGGAAAAGGATCAGTGAAAGGAAAAAAAGAAATGTGCCAATAATAAAATAATATGCTTACAGTATATCACATCCTAAGCTCATCAGTGGCAATGGCAAGGTTGCTGATGTTTCCCCTCGGACCTTGAACTAGCCTCCACACAGATAATGATCACTCTCCTCTCTCTCTCTCTCTCTCTCTCTCTCTCTCTCTCTCTTCTCTAGTGCTCTCCTGGGGGAGATGTTCCCTGCTGGCCTGGATGGGATCACAATCTAAAAGGGATTAGGCTTCATATGGCCTGTCGCCGGGCTGAATTAGGATAGGGTTGCCTCCGGTATGTACTCTTTTGAGCAGTGCAAGACTATAGCCCTGTAAAGAGATGATTGGCCAATTTGTTTTCTCATCTCTGAGGCAAAGTCAGTGAAGGTGTTTTTGTTTTCATGACGAAACTGGCATGCATGAATATGCGTGTGTGTGTGTGTGTTTGTGTGTGTGTATGTGTGTGTGAGAGAGAGAGAGAGTGTGTGTGTGTTCTTTACCAGAATATGTGTTGTGTCATCTTTATGCAAAATCGGTTTTACATGTATGTGTTTGAGCACGTATTATGTTTGACCGAGTGCATGTGTCCTTATCCATGTGTCCGTGTCCATGTGTGCTGTGAGTGTATTTGCTTGAGAATATGTGTGTGTATGTGAGAGTGGGCTTGAGTATGCTGGAGTACTTTTATGACCGTGTGTGAATGTGTTTATGTGTGAATACCAATGTCTAGGTGTAAATGGGGTTGTCAGGTTTCTCTCTCTCTCTCTCTCTCTCTCTCTCTCTCTCTCTTTCCCTGTGTGCTTGTGTCAACTCCTCACGTCGCTCCTGCTATTATAATTATTTAAAGGCAACAGACCCACCCAGGTGCCGGTGCCTGAGCAGTCCTCTCTCTTTAATGGGATTATTTGTGCAGTAATGACCTCTCTGACTGCCAAATTTATTTGGGAGCCCCATTCCTGACCCGGTTCTGAATTCCACCCGTGCTGCGACCCAACTGCTCCGCACAGCTGCGAACCAATGGCTTCCAGATTTCTACCCTCCCCGACCCATTTTCAAAAAAATGGCGCGAACGTTGACAGATGAACTCTTAATGTCTACGGGTCTTGACGGCGCAATCACTCACCGATATTGTTTTTGTCAGCAACCTGTGCGCCCGCTCGCTGCCGAGGCTCCACACTCGCTCCTCTGTGACTTATTTTTAGAGCTCGCATCCAGATGTGTGGGCCTCTCACTGGCCTCTCAAAGCATTTTGTTCTTCAAGCCCATCACCCACCAACCCACCCACCCACCCACTCCCATCCACACACACACACACACACACACACACACACACACACACACACACACACACACACATGTGCACGCACGCACGCACACACACACACACACACACACACACACACACACACACACACACACACACACACAACACACACATCCACACACACTGCCTTTTCCCAGGGAGAGAGTTGCTAGAAAAACAAACTTCATACTGAGGACAAAGTCTAATCTTTCATGTGTTAGAGATATGAATAGGAGTGAGCCTGATTGTTAATGTGCCGATGCCGCTGCACATGTGGGAAACTGGTGTATGGGATTAGAGTAGAGTAGACGTCACCTCACGGCCTCTTAAGGCCAGGCCACACCAAGCAAAGACTGTTGAGTGGGCCAGGACCTTTCTCTGGAGCACACTGCAAAGATTATTGTCCACAACTAACTAGCCTGGACTTTCTGCACCAGCATGATTATGTAGCTCGATTAAATGTGCAAATTAGATTACCATTTTCTCACAGCTTTTGCTCACCACAGGCAGTTTGGAATTTGATACTTCTAAACAAGAACATGCAACAACAATAAGTTGCAAATGATACTGCTGTTTACAGGCCTGGGTCTTTTAGTTGTGGAAGAAAGGCAAAGGCGTGGAGTAAAAAGGAGAAACCACACCATTAGATCCACTCATCCAGAGGCCACACTTGCCAGGATTATATCTCTTTAGGGGAATATCTGATGATTACACTGCAATTATTGGTAGGCAAGCTAAACAGCCAATCAGAGCAACCCTTATAAGATGGCTCCGACGTTGCCAATAAATCGATTTCAGCCACAGGTATGTGCTGGCTTTTAGTCTCACTTAGCGGATGTCATCTGAGCTGCCTCCAGAACAAAAGATTCACACACACACACACACACACACACACACACACACACACACATGCAGAGCTGCAGCAACAGGTCTCTGACCCCTTTCTGAAGGAGAGGGGTTAGCACACCCTTACAGAAAAGCAATCTCTTCTCTGAAAAAATTCTCTGCTTAGGCTTGGGCTCTTGTCTACCAGGACAGTCCTATTTTGCCCTGTACTGCAGACAGAGGATTAGAGAGAAATGCTAGAGAGAAAGAGATGGAGAAAGAGAAATAGAGTGAGGAAGACAGAATGATGGAAAATTGATTCAAAGAGGGAGAAGCTGAGAGTGGGAGGGGGAGAGAGAAGGAGAGCGAGAGAGAGGGAAGGAGAGGGAGAGACAGGGAGAGAGAGAGAGAGAGAGAGGGAAGGAGAGGGAGAGACAGGGAGAGAGAGAGAGAGAGAGAGAGAGAGAGAGAGAGAGAGAGAGAGAAGGAGAGAGTGGGGACTGCGCTGGGAGTAAAGTCAATACGGGCCAGGCAACCCAGAGAGAAGAGGGACAGGAGGAAGAGGAGGCCAGGCCAAGATCTACAGCTCAGCAAATTGTCCTTGAGAAACACAGACAGACCGACGTCTGAGAAACATGGGAGCAGGCGAACGAATGAAGACAGAGGAGAGAGAGAAAGGATAGAGCAGAGATGTAATAGTAAAAGGATGAGATGAAAAATGGATGGAGTGAAAAAGTGATGGAGTATAAGAAGATGGAGAGGGAGAAGAAAACCAATGACAACAGGAAAATGGAAAATAATCTATTTATTTTTATTCACTCATTTCTTTATTCAACATGGACAAAGCACACATACACACAAACTCATCACAATGGACATCAGACGTAGTTAAAGCTCTAACTGCACTGAACACAGACAGCACAGAGAAAAGGGTGAATGAAGAGAAGAGAGAGGTGGAGAATGGAAAGAGACAAGTGAGAATTACAGGAGAGAGAGAGAGGGGGAGTGGAAAAGAACAAGACAGAGGAGGACAAAAAGAGAGAGTGGGATGAAAGAATGAGAAAAAAAGAGAAGAGAGGAAATGGACCATGGTAGGGAGCTCTCCCCTAGGCCAAGTGTGCAAACACGGAGCGACCCGTTTGGCTGGTCTAGAGACATGTGTTTGGATGGAAGCCTGTGGAACTGCGCTAGGCTGCTAATTGGTGCTTTAGGTCATGAATGCGTTCATACTCCCGCGTCCAGCCAAAGCCCACTCTCTCCGGGCCATGTTCATCTTGGATGTGTCCCTCTCACACCCTCACTCTTATTCAGTAGAATAGGATACAAGTTACAAACTGAAGTGTGTTGAAATTACCTTCTTTAACATGACAATTATTGTCCTGCCTCCAATTGCACCATGCCTTGTAGATATACACACGCCCACACACACGCACACGCACATGCACATGCACACACACACACACACACACACACACACACACACACACACACACACACACACACACATGTGCATTTGATGAGAGTGAAATTTGCAAGTTTGTCTGTTAATGATGCGTAGGGCTGTTAATTACCTATTTTTTCTGCACAGACACACACACACCTACACACAGGCATACACACAGGCATACACACACATGCACACACGCACACACACCTACACACACCTACATGCAGGCATACACACGGCTTGCTGCAGATGCTCTGGAGCAGAGCGAGGGCCGAATGCCTGATGACTTATTGGCCTCCAGGGGGCTTTTGGAAGAGGCATAGAAAAGGCAATGAAGCCATCAGGCACAGTGTGTGCAGGAGAGAGAAAGAGGGAGAGAGAGAGAGAGATAGAGAGAGAGAGAGAGAGAGAGAGAGAGAGAGAAAGAGAGACAGAAAGAGAGGATTATCAGACTGACAGGCACATAGCTGTGAAGAGAGAGGGAGAGGATTGACGAGGTTTATCGCTCCTTTATTAAAACAACACAATGTAGTTATTTTACCTCAAAATAATGGCTTCAAACATTTTGATGCCTCACTGACTTACAATAAGGAGAATGGGATCACTGGCATTGCTAATGCATGCCAAGGTTGTTGTTGTTGTGGCTAGGAGCATGACTCTTTTCAATGGTTTTCCTACATCGTGTGACCTTAAGCCATTGGCTTACTTTCTCAAATACTTGAACCTATAAAACCTACAAAACATCCCTCCCACACAAAGTCTACAGACTCACCTAAACACACCACTCTCTATAACAAACTCTAAAGAGACAAAATGGTCATCTGGAGAACTTAGAGGAACCACGATATTGGGATTCAGTGCAATACAGTCTGTAGAAGTTTTAAGTTGGTAGCTCACTGTATTACACATTAAAATTGAATATGCTGTTTGCAAAATGCTCACAACAGCTCACAATAAAACACACCTGACCAAGTAGTGCTGTCACCAACATCACAATTCACTAGCTGGTTACAAGAGTGATGGTATATATATGGACTCACACACACACACACACACACACACACACACACACATACACATTCCTGAAGCCTGGATGGCACACCTGTCAGGGAATTGAGTGGAACTGAAGTAGGAGAGAAGCCAGTGCTCCAGAAGATAGAGAGAGAGAAAGAGAGACAGAAAGAGAGGATTATCAGACTGACAGGCACATAGCTGTGAAGAGAGAGGGAGAGGATTGACGAGGTTTATCGCTCCTTTATTAAAACAACACAATGTAGTTATTTTACCTCAAAATAATGGCTTCAAACATTTTGATGCCTCACTGACTTACAATAAGGAGAATGGGATCACTGGCATTGCTAATGCATGCCAAGGTTGTTGTTGTTGTGGCTAGGAGCATGACTCTTTTCAATGGTTTTCCTACATCGTGTGACCTTAAGCCATTGGCTTACTTTCTCAAATACTTGAACCTATAAAACCTACAAAACATCCCTCCCACACAAAGTCTACAGACTCACCTAAACACACCACTCTCTATAACAAACTCTAAAGAGACAAAATGGTCATCTGGAGAACTTAGAGGAACACGATATTGGGATTCAGTGCAATACAGTCTGTAGAAGTTTTAAGTTGGTAGCTCACTGTATTACACATTAAAATTGAATATGCTGTTTGCAAAATGCTCACAACAGCTCACAATAAAACACACCTGACCAAGTAGTGCTGTCACCAACATCACAATTCACTAGCTGGTTACAAGAGTGATGGTATATATGGCGGACTCACACACACACACACACACACACACACACACACACATACACATTCCTGAAGCCTGGATGGCACACCTGTCAGGGAATTGAGTGGAACTGAAGTAGGAGAGAAGCCAGTGCTCCAGAAGATAATGGGCCACAGGACAACAATACACAAGTGTGGGTGTGAGCCAAACACCACTGCTCTCTTTCTTTCTCTCTTGCATTCAGAGAGAGAGAGAAAGAGAGAGAGAGAGTATGTATGTGTTTATTTCTGTATGAATATCTGCAAGTGTATAATTTTTTCATTTATTTGTCTCTGTATCTGCATGCATGTGTGTGTGTGTGTGTGTCCTGTGTGTGTGTGGGCTGTGTGCTGTGTGCCTATGGCCCAAGAAGTGTTTTGAGTCCTTGCGTACCAGTCAGTCGGGGATTTCTATGTCTGTGTGTGTTCAGTGCATGTGGGGATTTTTCGGCTACTCTGTGTTGAAACACTCGAGCGCCCTTAATGACATCATTCATTTTTCCCATGGCTGGAAGCTGCCCGCCGCAACAATCTGCCTTCGGCTCATTTAGCCTCCACCTCAAATGACAGGCCAGCTTCGCCCCAGCTCTCTCTCTCTCTCTCTATGTCTCTCACTCCCTTTATCCCTCTCTCTCTCCCTTCATCCCTCTCTTTCTTTCTCCCTCTCTTTTATCCACCTCATTTAGCCTGTGAGACGTGCCCTCTACTTGTGCCCAATGCCATCGGCGGGAAGCTGAAATGGGATTAACTGGTGTAGACAGCTGTAGACAGCGGTAAGTCTGTGTTGAAGGGCAGGTAAATCAATGCTGGGTATTTTGCTCCATCTTCTCTGTCCTCCCCGTGCCGTGGTGGTTGCCAGTAGCTAGGCTCAGGCAGCAGGGCATGCCAAATATGTCAGGGTTGGACAGACCATGGTATTCCAGTCATATGGTGGTGAGAGTGAATGCTGATGGGAGAGAACCTCTCATAAATTAGACCATTACAGGGTCATAACCTTATAAACAAGCATGAGCATTTCATTGTCTCATTCGAAATGTGGATGTTTGGAATGTTTGCTAAAAATGTTGGCTTATAACTGCTAACCCGAATGGATTCGTCACGAGGCACACAGTCCAAGAGTATGACAGCAGTTCACAAGAGCAAACATGCAAGTAACATGCCAGTTGTTGCGATTTTTGTGAGGTTGTAAATGTGACAAAAACACATAGTCAACTCAGATTGATCCCCAAGGGGAAATTCAAGAACTCATAATGATGTGAGCATTGGATAAACAAACAATCACATGTTTTAGCAGACAGGAGCTTTGGGCCTGAGCCCATCCTGATGTGGAATCTGTAGACTTATATGGGTTCTCCATTATCTTTACATAATCATACTCCCACTGGCCAAACCCACAGCATCTGCTCCCTCATATGTACATCTCTGTATTTATTATGACTTTACAGAAACTGTTTGATGTTACCCAGGGCTATAAGTTGCCTTTGAATAAGATCTGACTTCTCACAACGTTTGTACAATCGATGAAAGAAAGTCTCATGACAGATTTGATTAAGATAAGAGAGGTTTATTTTTGAAGACTGTTTGTAAAGTTAAAGAGAGGAATGGTTGCCCTCAAATGTGACCTGAATGTTCAAGTGCGTACGTCATTTAGGATTTATGACTAATTTGTCATGAAGGTTTAGTGTCAGATGATATGAATGTGTTTTGTATTATTCCCCTCTTTTGGTGATTCTTTTTGCTCTATTCTTACCCTCTAGCCAAGTCTTTGTGTGTGTGTGTGTGTGTGTGTGTGTGTGTGTGTGTGTGTGTGTGCGTAGGAAGGAGTTGTTGAAGATTTTTCACTTTGCTTGTGTGTTCTTTCTTTCTCTCTCTTTCGGCATGTGTGTGTGTGTGTGCCTGCTTCTCTTTCATTCACAGCTCAAACCATTGTGTCTCAGTCCCATTTGGAGCATCTCTTCTCCTCTCGTCTCCTCTTCTCAGTTCTCCTCCTCTCCTCCGCTTGCCTCTGTCACCCCTCTATTTCTCCCCTCTCCTCTATTCTCATCCCTCTCCTCTCCTCTCCTGAGAGAGAGATCATTGCTCTGTCATTTTCTCATGTCCTGGCCTGTAATTTTCCACTCAACGCGCCTTCGCCACACTCCCGGGCATGGGTGACACACACACACACACTTCATACTGTATACACACACACACACACACACACACATTATAAACAAAAATATGGACGCACACATTACACACACATGAATACACACAACGTCTCACACACACACACGCACACACATGCACATACCCCCTGTTGAATGTCACTGCCCCCTTGGTGCTTTGTCTTGCTGGGAATCAAAAGGGGCTGGCGTGGATTTGGGTGTGTGGGGGGGCTGTAGCAAAGGAACCGAGACAAAATTGTCCTTGACAGATGCACTCATATGTTTGCCTCTCTGTTGTCATGCTGCTGGGTTACACCACACACACACACACACACACACACACACACACACACACACACACACACACACACACACAGAGTCCTTCTCCTTTGCTCAAGGGAGGAAAAAGTGAGGCTGCATCCGTAACGGATCAAGAAATAAGGGCGACATATGGAACCTCTGAAACGCTCTTATCAGACACTGTGTTGTAAGTGCCACAGTCAATACACAGCCCGTAAATACAGTCCACTTTAAGGGTTTCCATAGACCAGAACCACTTCATAAGTCAAGCACAACCACATGTATCTCAGCTACTGTGGTTTAACAGAGAAAGATAGAGAAAGTGATGGGGGATTGGGAGAATGATAGAGAGAGAAAGAGAGAGAGAAAGTGATGGGGGATTGGGAGAATGATAGAGAGGGGGGTAAAGAGTGATGGGGCTACAGATGGATGAGATAAGAGGGCCAGATTGAGAGGGGTGACGAAGCAAATGAAGAGATAAGGGCCTCCTGCCTCCTGAATGTGGTGGGGTGGGGGGGCTGAGGGGCACCATGAAAAACAGTTGAACAGGAGAAATCAGGATATAATCAGAGTTAGCAAAGTAGAGAGAGACAGACAGAAAGGGGGGGTGCAACGAGAAAGACAGATGAAGGGAGTATGCTTAGCCTGTGGCCTGCAAAGAAAAGCAGAGAGAGATTTCTTAACTTTTAAACCCTCTTATTGAACCATTATGTGGATAAAGGACACCATAAAAAGGGCAATGTAGCTCCACTCCACAACTGCACCACATTATAACTATATAACTATATCAGGTTACCATCATCAACAACCAAAATCATATCCTTGTTCAGGCACCATTTATGTGTAAATAGGCTGATGTTGTCAGTAAGTCAGAGGGAAAGTAGAGTAAAGACAGTGAGTGTAGTGATTGTGCTGTCCCTGTCAACTCAAGGAGTCGGAGAAAAACTCAAAGAGTGTGAAAGACATGAATAAATAAATGAAGAAGAGAGTGGATACAGAGAAACATGAAGAGAAAAGGACAAAAGAAAGGGAGAGAAAAGAGCGGGTAGATAGAGAGAGAAGCAGGAAAAGGCGAGACAGGGAGAGAGTGAAAAGAAGAGAGAGGGATAGATGGAGAGCAGAAGACAAGAGAGAAAGAGAAAAACAGCCATGATGCCTTCAGCTCTTCCCCTCTGGCAGCCATGATGCCTTCAGCTCTTCCCCTCTGGCAGAGATACTGATACGAACAGCTGAAAGATGAAGAAAAATAGAAAAAGAAAAAAAAGCCTGAGAGAGAGAGGAAGACAGCCACTGCCTGTTGTGACCTTCATCCTGTAACAGCAAAAAGAAAGAAAGAAGGAAAGAAAGAAAGACAGACAGATAACAAACAAACAAGCCAGCCAGCCAGCCAGCCCCTGTGTGAGGCCTTGAGTTCAGCCCCTTTGCTGTGTGTAGTCTGGGCAGGAGTGGGGCTCTAACTCAGCCATTAGACAACCATCATTAATTAGCCTTGCTCCCACAGAGCCTCTCACACCACCTGATAGATGGGCTCCAGTCCCTCTCTCTCTTTCTCTCTCTCTCTCTCTCTCTCACACACACACACACACACACACACACACACACACATAACAACACACATAATCACACAGAGAAACAAACAAGCATAAAGCACATGATGAATTAGATGCACACAGATAGCTTTGCATACAGTACATATACACAGACACACACACACACATACACACACGTACAGACTCTCCACAAACACCCTAGAGCGTTACCACTATACCACTACACTTCCATGTAGATTTGTGATGAGTGCCTGAGGCCTATGGAGTCACTAGCGCCTTTGCAGTACTTCAATTGTTGCTCGGTAAACTCACCCTCCTAATGTACTGTCATACAATAAACGATCACTGATTAATGAAACTGATTTGATAGATCATCATGAAGTTAAGACTGGGCTGCTCTCCACTGAGGCATGCAGAATGGCTTAGCCCTAGAGATTAGCCATTTCACTGCATGCTAATGGACTTCCTGGAAGCCCTGCTCAGCAATTACTCTTTTGATATATTGGCATACATTAAGGATCATAAGAGCACAAATTCCAGTTGCTGATTATAAGAACTGTCTAAAGATGAACTGTACGCTATGTCTGTGTTATAGTGCATTTACGTGTAATGATTTTGGTACATAGAGTTTTTTTTTAGGTAAAACCTAACTATAGGATGATTCTATTAGGGGTATTAGTGATTCCAGAGGAAGTTTAGTAAACCACAGGGCTACTTCTTCAGTGCAGGATACATAATTGCACAGTAACGAGAGAATATCTCTCATATATTTCTGAATTTTTAGCATGATTGACATGAAAAGCAATAACTTGTGTTGTTGTTGATGAAGATGATAAAGATGATATTGAGCATGATGAAGACGACGATGATGGTGGTGGTCATGTTATTGGTTTAGACTGTTGTGTGGTTGCACCTATTCTGCTCAGAGATTACGCTCCGTGGCCCAGGTGGAGCCCAGCAGACTTTCATTAGCAGCCAGATTTCCATCAGTGGTCCCCAGGCCTCCTGTCGTGCAGAGGTGGGTTGTGGGGGGTGCCAGGGGCTATCGGGGCACATGCAGGCCACAGCGTTCATCTGATCTGATCCGATTAGCATGGCAGGATGTGTGCTGATGTATGTACCCCAAAACAGGATGCTGGAAACCCCTAATAAATGACCAAGGCCCTGCTGTCACCACCGCCTCCACATGACTGCAATGTTAATGTTAACTCTCGGTTTTTCTACATGTCACCAGAAAAGTGTAGCCCTATGTCTCATATGCAGGTGCAACTTCTGTAAATGCATCAGGAACTGTGTTGTTTAATTGTCATCGGCCTTTCGGTTCCTGAGCCATTCCTCTTATGGCGACTGCCGAACGACACGAGACTTGGCTGTTATGTGATACGACCACAGCACACCCCTGCCCCTCTTCTCACTGCAACACCATAATGGCCACCAATGATTATGATATATTGAAGGCAGGCGTTAAAAACCTAAAGCCGATACACACACACACACACACACACACACACACACACACACACACGCACACACACACACACACACACACACACACACACGCATGCACACACACACACACACGCACACACACACACACACACACACACACACACACACACACACACACACACATAATCACATACCAGCTTGCTGCCCACTACATTTGCTAAACCTGTAGTACCTCACTTTCATGTGATGGGATTTACTGGTGCAGTTTATTGTAGGCACGCAGCAGCACACCAACCTCCCACCCCTCCCCTGTCCTCAGTTCAGAGTAACACTCTTAACTTTCTGTTCTCAAGTGACTTTCTTTCTGCAGGTCAATCAGATTGTCAAGGTGAGGTCATTTTAGTTCATACAGCCTCTCTTAAGGATAAATCAACAAACATGCCCTGTCCTTGGGCATCAAGAGAACACCAGACAGGAGTAGAGAGAGAGAAAAAGAAAGAAAGAAAGAAAGAAAGAAAGAAAGAAAGAAAGAAAGAAAGGAGGGTGAGGAGAAGAAGCAAAGAAAAAAAAACAGAAAGAAAGAGAGCAACCGTACAGCTATGACTAACTGCCTGACTGTTTTCAATTTGTCCTGTCAGGTTTTCTCTGCGGCCCTGTGAGAGCCAGAGTGGAGGAGAGAGCTGGGCTTTAACTCAATGCGACTGTTCCCTCTAATCACATTAGACTCCGTTCACCCCTTGGCAGCTTTCAGTAGGACGTCCCGTTCAAAAATATTGATTCTCCCAGGAACAGGCTGCTCCAAAATATTGTTTTAGTCCAAACCTGTACGGAAACCTTATCCGGCTCCCTTCCACACAGAAATAAAATAAACACATGCAAAAAAAAAAAAAAGAATCTCAACAAAAGATCTGCTCTGTTTGCTGGGTAGCTGTGCTCTTTCATCTTCACGACACACAGGGCATGCACCACATATTGCTTTAAACCCGCAATTAAGTCCAATACATTCCAGGGATTCCTCGCAGCCATCTCCATGAAATGGTTGTTTGCGGAAACCTCATCATAAAAGAGGAGGTTACAAGAGGTTATTCTAAAAATGTCTCTGGAAAAAAAATCTAATGGAAGGGTTTCTGTTTTGGATGTGCTTTGCACGTATAAACACACAGTCGATACGGACCCTTTTTTGTTTTTGGTGTGGTCGGATAATTTGTTATGACATGTTATGACGCATTTACAGTCACTGAAAGCATGCCAGACACGACCTGTATGCTGTCTTTCTTACCGGCCCCAAAAAGACAAAGTGAAAAACAGTAAATGTGTCCATTTGACCTCGGAGCACAGAGTGGGTTGCTGGGCAACGAGTTGGTGTGTCGGTGGCGTCTGCTGATGGCGACGGCGGCGTAATCACAGGCCCGCTGGGGTCAGATGATCCTCTCTTGGACAGGCCAGATGGAAGGGCCAGAACTCAATCTACACTACCTGCTGCTCTCACAGAGGAAGAGAGAAGGTGAAGGAGAAGAAAAAGAAGGTAAGTATGAGAGAGATAGAATAAGTGAATGAATGAGAGAGAGAGAAAGGGAGGAAGTGACAGAGAGGGGGATGTAGACAGAGAGAGGCAGACAGTGAGGAACACTAACACACTTTTATTAAATATTTGTTCTAACTGTCTCACACAAGCAGTATAGTGTGAGTGAGTGAGTGAATGAGTGAGAAAGGGAGATAAACCCAGCTGAGATGGAGAGAGCATCAGTGAATGACAGAAGAGATGGAGTGGGTTTGGGAGGGAGAGCGAGGGAGCTGAGCAGCATCAACCCCCTTGAGTGAGAAGTGATTGCGGAGGAGAGAGCCTCTTATGGGGCCCTGATTGTGTATTATGTGGAGAGGAAGGGCTGGGAGCACAATCCCCAGCCTAGCTATGTCTAGAGCTCATGGCCTGGTCTCCTCACAAGAACACGATTCACGTCTTCACCACAAACACTTTAGTTTCTTTTCCTCTTCCAAACACAACTTTAATTTGATAAATGATATTGAATAATAACGTTGATCATTTTTGTCATTAACTTAAAGGTACTTCAAAGATGAACTCATCCTCTGCTTATAAAGGGGAATTTTGGCATTTTTCTTTTGTATCATTAGATACTTTCATTAAGGAATGAAACGACAAAAGTCCGTTCAGTATTAAGCTAGCTATTAAGCTGGCCAAGCACCTACAGTGCATTCATATGGGGGCATAGGCTAACATCAAACATTAACATACAGTTTTGTTTATCTTTACTGGTGTAAACAGGCACACATGTATCACTGTAATCCTGCCCATGTTGGCTGACACTTGTAATGACATGTTGAGCCCTGTCAGCGGTGTTAAAAAACAATAAAAAACTGTTTACGTTGATGTTGGCCTTTGATTATCAGGCTAGCTAGTGTGCTTCCTAATGGATTTTGTCATTTTTGCCTCTAATGAAAGTACTGAAAGACATCTAACTATAGTGCCCCAAGTTGAAACTGGCCAAAATTCCCATTTAGCAGTTACAAAACCCATGAGAACTACACAACTATGAACTGTCATGTTAAAGACCTCTGAAGTTTGCTACAAAAAGTACCCAAACCTACCATCTTTGCCCATATAAGGAGATCCGGGTGTTAATCAAGCTAAATACCTATGGCAAGTTGCATTGCAAGTTAGCTCTGGGGTACCAAAAATCACAGTACCCACTCAAAGGCAAAATTGTGAAGAGCAAAAGGTCTGCATTTCAGACCTGTGAGACTTTAACAGTGTGCGATAATTCAAAATCCCTATGTTATTTTCCTATAGGAAAAATCACAAGATACCGGATCTCCTTATGTGGACAAAGATGGCAGCTTTTTTGTAGGCAAACTTCAGTGGTCTATTGGCTTATGCCAATGCTGATTGGCCTACAGACCCCTCAATCAATACGGTACAGGCTTATGATTTGCTAGAAACAGCCATCTGGCAAACATCAGCTCTGAGGAAACGTCATATAAACATGTCTTTGTCAGAGCAGGAAGTCGAAGGTACGTTAGGGGTAATCCTCCACTCTGGGATTCAATGTTCTTCTTGACCCTGTTTATGACTTCAGTTTAGTTTGGATTCAGATGTCCCTATAGGCCAGTTTGGTTGCAGGTGCAAGAAAAAGTAATATGAATCCTTTTTCAATAAGCTGGCACTGAAAGTTCAAATGCCAACTTTCTAGATGTTTTATATGACGTGAACATTTTAGTATTTGTATAAACCATCACCAGTCAACCCACACACACACAGCACACAGACTGAAGTATTTACCTTTCCCCAATCTGTTTCTGTGTGTACTACCTTACTGTTGCCTGGATCCTGTTTGGCACGGTGATTTGGCCGAAGCTGAACACAAAGGCGGAGAGCAGCGCTGAGATATTATCATGGGCTCGCATGTGTTCCACGGGATCAGGTGAACCATCTGACCCCCTCGGCCCCTCGACCCAGCCCAGATGGATTGGATTTCACGTGCGAGGACCAGCATTACGTTTTAATTTCGGCTGCTTTTGGAGGCTTGGCCCCTTTCATATAATTAATGAAGTTCAGCCCATGCTGGATTCTGAGGGAATTATTAAAGGATGATCTTTGCACCTGTTAAAGTGTATTTTTTTTCACTCTCTTCATAATTAAGAGGCTAAAGTTGAACAGTGTTCCCTATCATTATCCTGTTTAAACATAATGCAAAGCTTATTCAGTGTGTATTTATACTGATTCATCCTTGCCATGCAGACGGAGAAAGAGATCCATGAAAAACATGGGAAGAGACCAAAGGAAAAGTCCATAATAGTGGATTCAAATTAAACTAAGCGCTCATCCATCACATTCCAAACTTTTAGACCATCAAAAAGTGAAGAAAAAAAACATACTGCAGTTTTCTTGCCAACATGGATTTGTTAGGCTATTGCCATGGCAGGCAAGCAAATGGGTAGGCAGGAAGACAGGCACCAGACTTGTGTAGAAGAGCTCATGATGTCCGGTAGCTCTGGCCATGTCCCTTCCGTGTGTGTGTGCGTGTCCAGGTCTGGTCGCTGACCAGCGGCAGATGGCCTGGACGTCACTGTAGGCTGTTCATCTCTGTTTGGTTCGGCTCAGGGTCACTGAGGGCTGAGGAGGCAATTATCGTCACGGCAACACCAAGGGGCAGTCTGAAACTGAATAAGACCAGAGCCTGTGGAGAGCCTGTTCACTTCCTATTAAGCCCCATTGTGCCGAATTTAGTTGCAGTTCCTCCAGAGTTTCACTGGGGGTGATCGCGGGCGAGTGCAAAATTAATGGGGGTCAATGGATGTTTGAACAGGCAGTCTTCTTCAGTCCAAATCCATACAAATTGTTTGTCATACTCATCGCATTTAACACAGAGAAGAATACCGGTAGCCAACGGGAAGCTTACTTCCAGAAAACAATGATAGCACATTTAAATGATTACGGCAATATCCTGAATTAATAGCCTGACGTCATCATACTCAAATTCGAGTCAGAATATGAGTCTGATACTGCTTCATTGGGATATGACTATGGGGCATGTTTCAACCGATACAAGGAAGAACACCCGAAACATCCTTCTTCTCCGCAACTGCCTTAACATTGTTTTCTGGTCGTTTTTAAAGTTATTGCACTGTCAATAACTTCTACAACAGACGTGATGGCTAAATCTAAATGTCTACCTTCTAGCAACAGTGTTTTTGTTAGGGAGAACCGGGATGAATGAAACACATCAACTAATTAGTTAATTGTTACTAATTAAACGTCATTTACAAAGACATCGTACCATACTGAAAGCTAATATTTTGTCACTACTAGCAACCTACATCTGTCCTCTGTCAAACACAGTTGCATTTTCAGCTCTGAACAAAACCGTTCAGGAGTTCTTCTGGTCCGAGCTCTGGTCCAGACCGAACTTCCCGACCTCAAATATCGTGGACGGGGCTAAGTTCGGCTGGCATACAGGCTAACTCAGACCAGCAGTTTTGGTGAAAAAAAAAACAGAAAACGTGGCAAGTATGAAGTCTAGGGAGGCGGTAGCCAGTGGTCAGCCAGTGAGTAAATTATTAGGCATCTATCACTGGTGCGGCCTGATCGGAATTGCTCCAATGTTAGGGCAATTTTGAGCCTAATGTTTGTGTCTGTCTGACCTGGCGCATGTTCACGTTAAACATATGTGTGTACACGTGTACTTTAGACACAACCAAAGGGTCCCGATTTTAGTTTCGAGAAATCTGGTCACCCTAACCAATGTGGAAGTAATCAGTTACGACTAGCTTGGTTTGAGTTGCCCAAAGAAAGGTTGAACACACCCTGTTCTTTGGCTTGAATGAGATTGTGACGGTCTAGCTACGACCACACATGACTGGTGAACTGTCAGCACTCGTCCTCTACCCATCAGCTGATATTTGTGCACACACACACACACACACAACACACACTGTACATGGGCCATTGCTATGTGGCTAGCACTTTTAAGATGTGTAAGAAACAACACAACACGGTGCTATTAGCAATGGTGGCACATTTATTGTTTGTCTGAATTAGACACATAAGTTTGAATATTTGTCAACCGATAGCTACCGATTCGCGTTCATGGCGTCCTCTCGTTCCAGCTTCTGAAGGTCCGGTGGCAAAGGAGGGCCGATTGGATCGCATGGACTATTTATTGTTTCCGGGCGGTATTGGACCGTTCCATTAGGTTAATTGATTGTGGGGTATTTCGAGACGGAACTGATCAAGCCGCATCGATGATTAGTCTTTCCACATGTAACCAAGTTTATTATTTAACGTGTATGTATTTAGCTCATTTTGCTAGTGGCAAATGATATATATTTATGCTTGTGGCCCAGGGTCTGTCTTGTCTATTGTGTGTTAATTGATTGTTTAGTGTTTACCTGTCTATGTTAAATGGTGCTGGCCCCTCTGTCTAGTCTGATGTTAGTCTTGTCTGGTCTATGTGATGTGTAGGGTACTGTGAGTACTATGACTGTTACAATGCTGCTGTATTTTGATTAGAACCTAAAGAAAATTTTTCATACTGGTTCAATCTCGCAAGATTAGATGCTAAAGCGGATTATTCATACTGGTTCAATATCGCAATTTTGGAAGATTATTATTAACATTTTTCTGTGCATTTTTCTATGGACTTTTCTGCTTGGTTGTTCGAGTTGCCGAATAATAAATTACTGTCCATCTTCACTACTGTCTCTGCTTCTTTGGCCACACCCACATTCGTTAATGGTAACTTCCGCTCGGTTCCATTACAGAGATATTTCTCACTCTCTCTCGTTCATCTTTGTTCTTGTTCTGTCTCTCGCAGTTTTCCTCTTTTTCCTCTTCCTTTCAGTTTTCAATTTCAACGTTTTGACCAGATGAATTGGCCGATTAATATTTCCAAAGCATCTACCTGTGTGTTTCTTTCTTTCTTTCTTCTTTCTTTCTTTCTTTCTTTCTTTCTGTCTATTGCTTTTGTACCTCCTTCTTTTCCTCTAACTCTGTCTCTCTTTCTCTCTCCCCTTCTGTCCTTCAGGCCTGGCTGGCTGCTTCAGGAGCTGCAGTCGACCCAAGCTCTCCTCGGAGTGGCAGATGTGAGGAGGTGGGGAGGGAGGAGGTCAGAGAGCACCGGCCCAATCCCCTCCTGCTGTAACCCGATAGCTGAGAGGGAGAGAGGGGGGCAGAGGGAGAGAAAGACAGGAAAAAAGGGAGAGATGGAGGGAGAGAGAGAGAGGAAGAGAAAGGGAAGTATAGAGATGATGAGGGAGAGAGGGAGTGTGAGAGGCCAGGAGAGGACAAAGCCCGGTGTCTTTGATGTGTATCTCCTTAGCATTTACTTTCCTCCGCCCCTCTCATTTGTGTGTTTTATTTATGAACGGATAAGATGGATGTAAATATTGATAAAGGCAATCTCTGGCTAATTGTGGGGAGAGCCGGTTGCCATGCTACAGTTGTTTTGGTCGCCGAGGCGACCCCAGATCAAAGCTGCATGTGCTGGGCTGCGGTCAGACCCCTACACAGGACATTTAGCACAGACTATACCAAGTCTTCCATGTGGAATGTTTCTGAGGCAGCGGTGCGCACACACACACACACACACACACACACACACACATACACATACACACACACATGCGTGCACACACACACACACACACACACACACACATACATAGACAGACACACCTACTCAGTCACACACATGCAACTGTAGAGTGGCTGTCAGTTTTCTGTTTTGTTTTCTCCCAATTATTCTCTCTCTCTCTCTAAATTCATTTATATTCTCTGTTTACCTATCATTCTATCATTCTCTCTCTTTCTCTATTAATCTCTCTCTCTATTTATCTCTTTGTTGGACACACATTATAAGAAATGAGCAGTCAGACATCCTGTGTGGCCAAGCCAGTGGTCACTCAGGTGTACAGCTTTGTTGGTCATAAACACAATGTCAAAACATCTCTCCAATCAATATGACTAATTTTTCTGTGGGGAAAAAAAACCCAAAAGCCTGCTTGTTTGGAGGGGGCGTTCTTTCATGTGCTAATTTTACGGGTTAGATGTTGGGGTGCAGAAACCAAAACGAAACGCTTCACTTTCATCTCTTTATTTTGTGAGCCATTTGTTTGATGGCTGAACTCACCTGTTATGTAGTGTGTGTGTGTAGGTGTGTGTGTGTGTGTTATTTTAGCGTGAAAAACGATGGTGCTTTTATCAGTGAGATGGGACAGCAGGTGCAGGTGTTTGGCTGTGGTCCTCCCACAAGCCTGTGTCATCTCCACAACACAATTATGATGCTGTGTTGTGCAGTTTGAGGATATAAGTAGCAACTAGGAAAATGAGACACAAAAAATAAACAACAGTTTTTTTCATCTCTTTGTGTATGTGTGTTTGTGTGTGAGAGAGAGAGAGAGAGAGAGAAAGAGGGAGAGAGAGAGAGAGAGGGAGAGAGAGAGAGAGAGAGAGAGAGGGAGAGAGGGAGAGAGAGAGAGAGAGAGAGAGTAAATGAGAGTAGATGGCAAAAAGGAAAAAGAAAAGAGCGAATGAAAAACAAAGCGGAAGATCAAAGTTAACGGGAAACTTTTGAACTTCAGTAGGAGGAGAGGCGCGGGCGCGGCCTGAGTGCTTGGCGTGGGCGACCGCTGCTCGGCCTCCTCCGCACTCAGCGCCGCGCGCAGCCCAGCACACCCCTGCTCCGCCAGGCACTGCCTGCTACAACACTGTAAACAACGCTACACAACACAGCACAACACAACACAGCCACCCACTAAACTGGTCACCTTAGCATTGCACAGCACAGCACAGCACAGCCTAATACAACACAACACAGCACAAAACACAACACAACACAGCACAAAGCACAACACAACACAACACAGCACAAAACACAACACAACACAGCACAAAGCACAACACAACACAACACAGCACAAAACACAACACAACACAGCACAAAGCACAACACAACACAGCACAAAGCACAACACAACACAACACAGCACAAAACACAACACAACACAGCACAAAGCACAACACAACACAGCACAATACAACACAACACAGCACAAAACACAACACAACACAGCACAAAGCACAACACAACACAACACAGCACAAAACACAACACAACACAACACACATGCACAACACATGAAACCACAAAGCACAGTGTAGCATGCACTCCTGCACGGGGGGGCTAAAAGACAAGCAACATCTAATCCCATCCAGCACTCCTCCTCACTCACACACTGTACACAAACACCCCAAACACTCTTTGTCAGGGGCTCTCAGTCCCACTCCTGATGATATCCAGTGTTTCTTTCTGGCCCAGTGTACCTGATTAAGTTGATAGCTAATTAGGCTAATCAAAGGCATTAAGATAAAATAATAGCAGCTTGAATAATACACTGTCTCTATTCTAGTGTGCTTTGAAGCTGTACTGGGCAGTGAAACCTCTTGCTCTCTCGCTCTCCGTAAGCACAGCGTCCAGAGCAGTGGAGGCGCTCAGCATGATCTGGCTCTTCAGACTCCATGCGAAACAATGATACGGCCTATGTTCCCACATATGGATTTCCACTAATGCGTTTTAACGAGATACTGCCAATCGTATCGCTGGATGAGCGGAGCAGGTGGGGGGGGGGGCTTTGGGCTTTGTTGAGCGTGGTTCTCGGGGACCTCTGCCCACTCCCAAAGAGTAAAAACGGCCGTCGGAGATGAGAATCGCAGAGCAGCGGAGTGGAGTGGCAGAACCATCAGCAGGACTCTTTCTTCCTCATACACGATTTTTCCCACGATTAACCAAAAAAAAGGAAGAACAGGAGGGGGACCAGAGTCCAATCGAGAGTCGCTTAAAAAAGAACTCCATTCAAAAACAAAGAGCTAATTCAGCCAGAAAGGCCGGCCCTGGTTTTTCTTCCTAATACGATTTGGCGATTAGGAGATGTGGAGCGCGGTTTTGGCGGCAGGGAGCTGCTAATGGCGGAGGCTGCGGAGGCTCTGGTGCTTCTTTTGATCAAGCCGCCTCAAGATCCCTGGCCCCAGTGCCTGAAATAACAAGTCAGCATTCTAAGCAAACTTTCAAAGCCACATCTCATTTGGGTTTTATAACCCAATATAACCCACTTGGTCGTCACCCAAAATGTAATTCTTTGTTTCCTGCCCGGCCAACATGGGAGGGAGTTATGTGTATGTAGCGCAAGGCGCGCTAGGCAGGTGGGGTGTGTGTGTGTGTATGTGTGTGTGTGTGTGTGTGTGTGTGTGTGTGTGTGTGTGTGTGTGTGAGTGTGCGTTTTGGGTGGGGTGGTGGAATCGACCAGGGCCTACTGCTTCGCTAACTCTGGTGGAACACTCAGGCGACAAATGAAAGAGTCACAACCAGGGCCGGATGGCAGGAGGAGACGCTGACAATCACGGAGTCTTCGCTTCCAGACAAGGCTGCTGCACGCGGAGACACTCTCTTCCTCTCCTCTTTCTGTTCCTCTTCATCCACCCCATCTTGCTTGATCTTGCTTGATAAGGCACCACACTTTTCTTCTTTCTCTTTCCAGCATTTTCCAAGGGCTGCTCTCCATCACAGACAGCCTGACTGAAGGGAACAGAAATAATCATTACCATATCATCGTCTGCTCCATATTCTCCTCCTCACAGATTTCTAATAAAAGGCGGCAGGAGTGGGAAGGAGAGAGAAAGAGACAGAAGGAGAGAGAGAGAGAGAGAGAGAGAGAGAAAAGAGGTAGAGAGTACCGCACCACCCCTGCAGTCTATAAATGCCAATCTTGGGCGTTATGGCGCTATATTGTACTCACACACACACACGCATAGAAAGAGGCGGGGGGACAAAGTCATCATTGTAAGGGCTGGTTGTTTCTGCTGGGGTGGTGGTGGAGGTGGTGGGGGTGGTGGGGGTGGGGCGAGTGAGAGAGAGGGAGAGGGAAGTGGAGGCTGTTTGAAATGCCAGGGAGGAGATGTTGTGACAGGCTGGCTGTATTTATCCAGGGTAAAAACTGGTCGCTCCAACGTGTTTTTCATCCAGTTGGCCTCTGAACTTTTAATTAGCGCGCGGTAAGAAGGGTGCTTGTACTCGCTGCCCCCGTGCTCAGGTGCTGACAGCCTGGGATGTGTGTGTGTGTGTGTGTGTGTGTGTGTGTGTGCAACACGATTAAGACAGATGTGACAGAGCCGACGCATCATCACACTGTCCCTCACCTGCCCGTTCCACACACCGACCCGGTTTACCTGCAGTCCCACCTGGCTCTCATGTCACAACCATACAGTTTTTACATTTGTGTTTTATTGCTTCTGATCAATGCAGCTTATGCAGACAGACAAAGACAGAAAGGAGAGGAGAGGAGAGGAGGAGAGGAAGAGGGGAAGAGAGGAGGAGAGGAGAAGAGAGGAGGAGGGGAGGAGAGGAGAGCATAGAAGTTTTACTGTTCACAAGAATGTTTCTGCACTCCTCCTCTGCAACTTTCCCTTTTTAATTTCACACTTTCCTGTTAATTATTCACGACACTATCCTCCTGAGTTTTTCCTCTAATTCTTTTATTTTTCTCTCTCTCTCCTCTTCTTCCTCTCAGATGTCGCGTAGCTCCTTAGCAGAGGCGAAGGACGAGGAAATGTGAAGATCCCTCTACTGCAGTGCGGTGCGGGGAGACTCCTACAGCCCACCAGCACTGTACACTGCTGCCAAACGCCTGCTTCCTCCCCACAATATCATCATCATCATCATCACCTCCTCCGTCATCATCATCATCATCATCATCACATACACACACACACACACACACACACCTAATATTACCTTTTGTCTCTTCTTTTTTCATTATCTCCTATGCTTTGATTAGAGAGTTGTTGTCTTTGATTAAACAGACAGCGGTAACTGCACTGGACAGGCACAGTTCCCTCCTTGAGTTCGAGGGTGAGAGGCTTTATTATGAAGTGCTCCCCAGGAGAGAATCTTGATTCTTCTCTCTGCTTTCTTCTCTCTCTCTCTTGTTTCCTCTCTTCTTTTCACTAGCACCTGTTATTTCACCTTATTGATTTGTCTAGGGTGACATCAGGAAGACATCCCAGATTATTCCCATGATACTTTGTCATCGGAGAAAGCTTTTGTATGAAGGTTTTACCGGGGCCTTTCCAGGCACCATATTACTGGCGCTGTCTGTATTCCCCCCTCCAGTGCAAACATTCCTTTTAATTGTCTCCTCCCCCCTTCCATGATTGCTGCCAGATCTCAGATATTCAGCTAGGTTGCCTCCATGTTTGATGGACCAGATCTTCTATAAATAATCTCTGAACTTTGAGGTTATAACATGTCATTAGCAACCGTCAGGCATTATGGCGATAGTCTTTAACCACTATTACTGTAGATCGTTAAAGAGCTTCTTTTATTACAGTGGCTAAATGGAAATAACTTCACATTGCTTGGACAACCTTTTAGTGTTTAACTCTTTTCCTTTCTTTCACACTACTACGTCATCATCATCATCATCATGATACATGTCATCATCATCATCAATAACACACATCCCTTCCTCTCTTGGTCTTGTCATGGTGTTGTAATATACCATAGGCTCCATAATCAGGTGTTGGTGAGCGCCCCACCTGGACTGTATATGGGTTCTCAATAATGATTTATGTCCCGGTCTGCTTCGCCTCCATTTTCAAAGGGACTACTCCCAGGGGAGCTACTAGTAAGAGGTTGGCTCTCGCTCTCTCCCAGTCTGAAAGAAACCATTTCTTATATTCCTTTTTCTCCATCCCTCTTCACGTTTTCTGTGTGATTTGTTAATTATCTCTATCCTTTTCTCTCTCTCTCTCTCTTCTCTCTCTCTCTCTCTCTCTCTCTCTCTCTCTCTCTCTCTCTCTCTCTCTCTCTCTCTCTCTCTCTCTCGCTTTCTCTCTCTCTCTCTCTGTTTCTCTCTCTTCCCCTCTCTCTCTCTTTCTCTTTCTCACTCAGCACCTGTTATTTCACTCATTGATTTGCCTGTGGGTGACATCAGTGTTAATATATCCTTGCATTAGCTCCCCTCAGCTTATGCTCTTTGTCATCGGAGAAAGCTTTTTGTATGTGAAGGCTTTACTCAGCTTCCTTCAGGCACCATATTACTGCGCTGTCTGTATTCCCCTCCAGTGCAAACACTTTTTAATTGTCCTCCCCCTTCCATGATTGCTGCCAGATCTCATATATTCAGCTAGGGTTGCCTCCATGTTTGATGGACCAGATCTTCTATAAATAATCTCTGAACTTTGAGGTTATAACATGTCATTAGCCACTGTCAGGCATTATGGCGATAGTCTTTAACCACTAGTTACTGTAGATCGTTAAGTTGTTTTTATTACAGTTAAATGGAAATAACTTCACATTGCTGACAACCTTTTTAGTGTTTAACTCTTTTCCTTTCTTTTCACACACATACACACACACACACACACACACACACACACACACACATCCCTCCTCTCTCTTGGTCTTGTCATGGTGTTGTAATATATCATAGGCTCCATAATCAGGTGTTGGGTGAGCGTCCCACGGACTGTGGCGGTCTCAATAATGATTTATGTCCCGGTCTGCTTCGCTCCATTTTCAAAGGGACTACCCCAGTAGGGAGCCATTGGCAAGAGGTTGGCTCTCGTTCCCTCCCTCCCTCTGTCTGTTGTTCAGCTTTCTTTTTATACCTTTTCTCCATCCCTCTCTCTCTTTCTGTCATTTTCTCTGTGCATTTGTTACTATCTCTCTATCCTTTCTCTCTCTCTCTCTCTCTCTCTCTCTCTCTCCCCCCCCCCCTGTCTCTGGGGCAGCATCAGGAGAGTATTCGGTGAGTAAGTATACCTCCAAATCCGTCTTAATGCAGCAGGAATAAAGTCAGTATAATGACATGCTGTAACGCAATAGGCCTGTGCTGTGCTGGGGTGGGGGTGGGGGATGGCACAGCAGCAGCTGGGGATGGAGGGGGGGGTTGTGGGACACCATGAGGAAATGGTTAAAGGACATTTCACAGAGTTTGGGTGGATGCCGCCACTGCTGCTGCCACTGTCATGTTTGTGGCCAGGAAGGCGGCTTTTAAATAGGAGCGTCGTCGCTTAGATGGCTGTTTCCAGACTAGACTGCTGCTGTTACTGTTGTTGTTCCCTTCTGTCGGGCTGTGGGTTTGTTTGTCTCTCTGTTCACTCTCTCTACCCTACTCTCATCCACTGATCTCTGCATCTCTGTTTTGGAGTTCTGTGAAACCCAAAGGACACAGCAATGAGGGGGTGGGGGGTTTGGTTTGTTTTGCACTGTGTTTTTTGTAACTGTATGGCATGTTTGCACAACGTGCAAAAGTTGTATGACAGAGGCAAGGACTTTGACGTTGTTTGAGCTTGTAACCGTGCACACACACTTACACATACACATACACACACACACACACACACACACACACACACACACACACACACACACACACACACACATATAGTGGTAAAACTATACTGTGACAGAACAATTACAGATATGGGAAGCAGGTAAACACACACACACACACACACACACACACACACACACACACACACATTTTGTGTCCTACTGTGTGTTTTAACTGCCTTGAAAAGCTGGGATATGTCACTTTCTCATTTTTTTTTCTCCTTTTGTTTTTTGTTCTGTTTTTTTCACCTTCAAGTTATGTGTATTCTATTTTGCAACTGTGAGTGCAGCTCAGCTATTTGTCGGGTTCTCAGCAGGGGACGCGAGACGAGCAGCTGTATCGGGTAACCCGTGACACGGTAAAACCTGCACACATCAAACGCCTCGCTAGAAACGAGCACGCACCAAAACGACCCCGAGTCACTAAAGCGTCTCGACCAAGTTATGAGCGTGAGAGGCAATGAGGGAGGGAGGGAAAGAGAGGGAGGGAGGGAGAGAGAAGAGAAAGAGCTAGAAAATGAAGGGAGGGAGGGAGAAAAAGAGTGGAGGGAGAGAGGAGAAGGAGTGTGTGTGTGTGTGTGAGTGTCACCTTACTGTTTGGCCATAGGGGGCACTCTTTCGGTATCGCACATGTCTTTTCAATGAAATCCCATTACAGTAAAATCTCAGGAATGTCCTGGATAGATCCTCTCCATCAGTGCTGACCACTAGTTTGAATAGCAACCTTTCAGGAGATGGGAAAGAGGAATGGAAGTTTCCATTTCACAGGCCTAATGGCTCTGGCGTCCTCCGCAGTGAAAGATAGAAGGACGATGAGGGAGAGTGTTTTGTCTCTGAAACAGCTATGTGAGTATGTGTGGTATGAGCCAGGACCCACCAAACACATTACCCTAACACTGTTTGGAATCACAAAAGGTGCGTGTGTGAGTGTTGTGTGTGTGTGTGTGTGTGTGTGTGTGTGTGTGTATGTGTGTGTGTGTGTATTCCCGAGCGGTGGGTGTCTGGTCTGGTCCGTTCTGAGAGGAAGGGTCTGTCCCCTGGTGAGTGATGAAATATGGGAGCCGTCATGTGCGCTTTCAAGGAGAGCAATCACACGCTGGGGGAGGAATTCTCCCCCTGACAGCAGGCCATCATCACCCACCCACACACACACACACACACACACACACACACACACACACACACACACACACACACACACACGCCCCACTCATTCCCCTTTCCTCTCCCTCTTTCTTTAGCGCTCTCTCATACCCTCTCTCCCATCTCTGATTCTCACTCTCTTTCTTTATGATTTCTCTTTCTCCCCCTCTCTTTTCTTTACTGTATCTCTCTTTACCCCCCCACCCCTACCTTCATGTCTTTTGCACCCTTCTCCCGCCATGTCTTTTGCACCCTTCTCCCTCGCAGTTGGCCACCACAGTACAGCCCTGGCCAAATGGAAGTGGATGAGCTTTGCCCAGTACACTGCAGCTGGACAAACCGCCCAAATGTAGAGCACACACAGACACACACACACACACACACACACACACACACACACTTCAGGGGTCATTGTAAAAATAACAGGACAAAAAGATACAGTCATTCATTGTGTCCACCTGAAGGGGAGTACTGTAGTGGTTGGAAAGGCACTGTTTGCTTTTCCTCCTCACACTCTGTCCAGGCCTGCGTTGGCCTGGCTGATACTTTTAAAAGACCTTCAGGTGAGTATTTCCATCTGAGATCTGAATAAACAAGGGAAACGGAAAAAAAGACATAGTGCCACTCGTTCCATGTTGCTCAAGTTTATATTTAAATATAGATTGTACTTCAAAAAGAAAAAAAAACCCTGATAGTTTTATGTTTAATGTATTTCTATAAATGTTTGTATATTTAGGCTGCAGTGTGATGACAGATGCTAAGAGCTCTGTGGTCACCCAGAGGGCCCCTGCCTGTGGGCCTGGTGTGGCCCAGTTCAGGCCCAGGCCTTCACGCGCTGCTGCCTGCCCTGCACCCCTGCTGCTTCTGGCTCTGGTGGTGCTGCCTGAGCTCTCCACAATGGGCTGTACGAGAGAACTTCTCCTCTGAGTCTGTTACAGACAGTCACTCAAACACATGCATACACACACACACACACACACACACGGCCAACCCAGCAACCGGTCGCCAACCACCCCCTAGCCGAGGCCTCTGGGATATGCCTGGATCCAGAGGGAGACCAATCTGCTGCACATTTTAGGCATTCCGCTGGGGCTGCGGTGTGTGTGTGTGTGTGTGTGTGTGTGTGTGTGTGTGTGTGTGTGTGTGTGTCTGTGTGTGTACATGTCGGCATTACAGACCTCCCCCTCTGGTTTCCTCCAGGATTTGACTTATCCTCAGAGAGTCCAGAACCTGCAAATCAAAGGCACAGCTTGCGGTTTTTAATCTGACCGACGGAGAGATTGACGGAGGGAGGAGGGGAACAAGGGACAGTGAGAGAGCAAGGGAAAAATAAATTAATAATGATGCCAAGGCACCTCCCCCTCATTTTGATGTGTCAAAGATATAAATTAGAACAAAGAGCAGGAAATGTGTGTGTTTTTTGGTCACCAACACATCTGTCAACAGCTCTGTTTCCCCCCTTTTTTGTCATCCTCCACTTAAAAACACATACACACACATTTCATCTGCTGCCAATCCAGAATCACGCATTCTTTCATTGCTCTCTCCTTCATCTCTCCCTCCCTCTGTTCTTCATTCATTCTCTCACCCCTCTCTTTTTTGCTGATCCACACACACACACACACACACACACACACACACACACACACACACACACACACACACACACACACACACACTCTCTCTCTCTCTCCATTTTACTCCCCCCTCTCTTTCTCTGTTCTTTTGAAATGTTCTCTCTCATATAAAGTATATATACTGTGTATACATGTACATCCAGTCTCCCCTTTTTTTCTCTCTCTGTCCTCTCTCTTCTCTCTCTCTCTCTGGCATATGTTTGCAGCTGTGTGAGCTGTGTGAGCTGCAAAAAATATGTTCTATTTGAGTGGTACTTCAGACAGCAGTGCAGAGTAGAGGGAGAGGGTGAGAAAGGAGATGTGACTGCCATCATTTGATTAGATGACTGTGTGTGTGTGTGTGTGTGTGTGTGTGTGTGTGTGTGTGTGTGTCTGTATGTGTTTGCCTGTATACTCTGAATAGGGGAAACACATTCCACCCACTCCAGCTCTAAATCAATCCATATAAACTCATTTAGTTACACATATGTGTAAAAAAAACAGTTTGTATGTGTCTCTACACTTTCTGTCTTATCTCCAGTGTGGGGAGCTATTTGGCCCTGCCCCCCTCTCTGCTTTCAGTGACGTTTACTGTTTATTTCACTCATGATACTGTATGTGTTGAAACACATTGAAGACCACTTAATGGACAAACTGAATAGGCCTTTCCCTTTGCCGTTCATCTTGTATGTATACACTAGCTGTCCTGAAAGATATTAAAAGGGAAATATAGTGTACAATGAACAGAACGCAACATGCACTCAATGTTTATGACTATATTATCCTGTGAGCCATTAAACCAAACACATACATGTGTGTACAAAGACGCACAAACACACAAATGTGTACAATCATGTACACACACACTCTGCAGCGTCTCTCTGGATTATGGCAGTAAGGCGTACCGTGACCAAATTTCCTCGACCTGGAAGCACTGTAAGGCTGTGTTCCATTCCTGTTCTCATTCCAGGCCTAATTCCTCCTCTCCTCACGGTCCGTTCCCATCCTCATCTTCCTCTTCATCCTCAGCACAGCTCTCGGCCTTGAGTAAACACGGGCTCTTGAGCCCTCTCCCCTGCCCCTCCCATTGACAGGAGCGGAGAGGGAAAGTGGCTGGACGCCGCACACAGGCCTTGCGCGTCCCACAGCACATGTTGGATTTATTACCAAAGACCCTTGCAGTGCAACAAACACGGCAAGCCAGGAGGCTCAAACACATGCCAAAAAAATATTTCATTTGTTCTGCAGCCTCAAATGATTCACGATCCGCGATGCATAAACGGCAAGGGTCACGTTTATGCTAGGTCATTCACCTCCCTCTTGTGTGTGTGTGTGTGTGTGTGTGTGTGAGTGTGCAAGTTCAGTCTGGCTGTGTAACAATGCATAGATCACATAAAGATTCAGTGTGAAGTCATACACTTGTGCACCACACACACACACACACACACACACACACACACACACACACACACACACACACACACACACACACACACACACACACAACACACACACACACACACACAGCTGCTGTGAAATCCTTGGTGGTCTGTGGAAATCATTACGGTTGCTGGAAAACACAGGGCTCTTGGAAAATTTTCCTGCTCAACAGGTACACAGTCGGTTCTCTTGTCCAAGTGTGGCGCGGTGAGGCGGGGTGTGGTGTGTGTTTCCCCTGCCTGCTGCTGCCGGGGGTGGCGTCCAGTCCAGGAGCAGCAGGGTGTGATCTTATAAGGTCCCGTCTTTGCTCCCCCGACTGCGCGCTAATACCCTAACACACGACACAATCTGCTCTGGAAGCCGATAAGCCGGGGTTTGGCTGGCGGCATACGGTAGTGTGTGTTTTTTTTGTTTTTTTTTGCCTTTGCTGCACGTTCCTGTAAAGCCACAATGTGGCAACCGGCACCTCGGTTGTCGCTTCCTCCGCTAACGCTGGGACTGATTATGTCTGTAGCAGCGGGCTGGCGTTCGCCCGTTTGATGTCATCTCCCTGCTTTTCGTCCACTAGCAGTCAGCCATTTGCTTGGGAAAATACAGCCGGCAGTTTGCTTACCAAAGCAGATGTGTAATTTAGCAAGTGAGTGTATCGAATTTGACTCTGCCTTACTCTGGTTATCATCAAGACCCCCCTCCCTACAAGAAGGGAAAGAGAGAGAGAGAGAGGAAGGAAGGAGATAGAGAAAGAGAGAGTCAGGAGGGAAAGTGTCTTTCCCTTAATTCTCTGCCTCCCTGAAGGACCTGTGTGGTGTCAGTGGCCCAGTTGAGATGGTTGAGACGACAGGTTCTGTGTGGGACCAGTGGCAGGTATGGCAGGCGTTGCCAAGTCAGAGCGAGTTTTTGCCATGCCTGTGACTGGTGCTGCCATCGCTGTTGTTCCTTGTCGGGACAGGGAGCCGGGAGCTGGGGACGGGTGGAACATTTGGTTCTGCTGTGGCTGACAGAACCCAGATGTGCGTTCTGGGCGGAATGCTCCTGATGGCATGGGGTGATAACACGCCTCTGTGTACCTTTATTTCCATGCTCGGCGCACACACACACACACACACACACACGCACACACACACACACACACACACACACCACACACTAACAGTGTGTCCGCAGTGTGTGTGTGCACAGGCTGGCTTACACAGTGGATGGAAAGAAATATGAAAAGGACAGAAAGAAAGAGAAATATAGTGCTCAGTGATTTCTGTCTCGGTGTTTACCTTTGGCATATACATATACTTTAGAGTATTAATAAAGCAAACAAACTCGGTAGGCTTGAAAACAAATAGGGTCATTTTTCTGCAGGAGCCATTCAGAGGACACACACACACACACACACACACACACACACACACACACACACATACACACACATACACTAACACATGCACATACACATACACATACACAAACTGACAAATGAGAAACACAGCACATGCACAAAGACACACATACACAACTAAAATGGGCGAGCATGTGTCAAAGCTATCAATAGGATGGGCATAAGTGGTGGGACCATATGCGTCCGTCAGACAAACCCCAGGGGTAATCTGATTAGGGCTGCAGCAAAAAGAGCTGGACATAGACACACACTATCCCACCGAGCGTACACACTCACAAACTCTCTCTCTTTCTCTCTCTCTCACACACACAAACACACACACACACAAACTGCCTGCGGAGCTGTCATATGCATGGCCGTGTTCACACTATCCTCACACTGGCTGCCATCCCACTCCCCGCTGCCTCAAATCCCTCTGCACACCAGGGGCTCATCCACACAAGATAAAGTGTGTGTGTGTGTGTGTGTGTGTGTGTAAGAGATTAAGGTGCAGAGGTGCCCAGGCAGCCGCTGTGAGAGCCCACAGCTCTCTCCCTCTGAGGCTGACTTTGATTGGCCACTCTTGATTGGGTGCGTTTGATTGGCTGTGTTAGCTCAATCCCCCATTTGTCCTTCCCTCTGTCCTCCTGGTGCACCCACGCACAGTTTCGCTCAACTGTTTGAGAACACACACACACACACACACACACACACACACACACACACACACAGAGAGAGGAGAGAGAGAGAGAAAGCCAGAAAACAAACAAAACAAGGCCAATCTCTTCTTACCTGTTCCTGGGGCGGATTTGTCCAAGCCTTTGGGATGACCCAGCAATGGGCAGGACTGGGACACACATACACACACACACACACACACACAAACAAACAAGGGTTTACATCGAAGCGGCAACACACATTACAATCAGACTTCTGCATTGTGGCAGCTATATGCAGTGTAAATAGGTGGTGATTGATACAGTATCATTATCACTGAATCCAATGATGGAGGATTACATCCAAATACTTATTGCATTTGTAAAGGAAGAATAGACATAAATACAAAAGCAAATCTATTTCCAAACAGGGTCACCAAACACTGTTTTCATGCACTCTCCTTAGAAGTATACCTGAACTCAGCCTACATGAAAGACTCTCCTGGCTTCTATCGATTTCAAAGTCTTTTGGAACAGTAGAGACAATCGAGTCATTAGATGTATGGCAAAGGCCTACTGTTGCTCAAGTTGCCTTTCGTCTCAAGCTGAGGAATGGCCTCTCCACCGAAGCAGCTGAGAAAAACAGACTGTTCCCTGCTGCTGCCGTGTTCGGTCGTGCCAGTTCCAGTCCAGGCAGGCCTTTGTAATGCTAACGTTAAAGTATAGGGTACTCCCGTGGACACTGTCTGCGCATGGTGCGCTCGATACACTGGCTCAGGGTCAAGTGACAGCAAAATCCATGTATGCTATTCACACTGTTATTGCCATGCCCACTGTGAGTGATTGGGGCCTGTCACTGAGGAAGTTATGAATCCAGTGGATGATGAAGTGTTGGGGTGTGAGGAAATGCATGTGGAGTTTCCTGGTCATTTGTTGTTGCTGGACGGTGTTGAAGGCAGGTCAATGAGGAGGAGGGTGGTGTTTCTTGTTGTTGCAAGAGGGAGTGAAGGAGGCCTGATACAGCTGCCCCCATCTCCCTTTTGGCCTTGTACTGTGGGCGAGCTGATGCATGCTTGTGTTGCATAAAGATGCTGTACCATCCTTTGCAGAAAGAAGATGTACTATCGTTTGCATAAGGAAGCTGTACTATCCTTAGAAGTTTACTTCCATTCTAAGTTGTGCTTGTTTTTTCCAATGAAGTGAGCTGCCTGCAACAACAGTGGCGCTAGGGGAGCAGTGAGGGGTTAGGTGCCTTGCTCAAGGGCACTTCAGTTGTGCCTACTGGTCGGGAATCGAACCGCCAACCCTGCGGTTACAAGCCCGAAGCCAAACCAGTAGGCCACGACTGTTACAAAGCCCAGACAGAGAGAAGGCTGTGGAATAGCATGGGTCAAAGCTATCAATGGGACATTATAACAGACACAAATGTATTCATCCGCTTGAAGATGTGCAAACTATAGTTCCACACTCATCCCGGTGCTAGTAAGAGGAAGAGAATAGTATAACACTCCAAATATCATGGCTCTGGTTTAGCTCACGATGGTGCTGATGGTGCTGAATAATCATACATGCTAGTTTATTGCATCTCTCTGATTAGTGTACCAGTCTCTGGTTGGACTAAATACTCACTTATATGTTGGTTTATCAAATGTCACGTGTCTGGTCGAGCTGTGTAATCACATGTTTGCTCATTAAGGCATGTGGCGGGTTGAGCTAAATGATTACAGACATGTTCGGATGCCATGTGGCTGGTGGTGGAAGTAATTGTAAGCATTCTGGAGTGACAAAAAACAGCTCTTTTCAAAGCCACCGGTCAGTACATCAATACCCTTTTTTCTGTTTGTTGAACAGGAGCAAAGCTGAGTGGTCAATAACACAGCTGGCCACTATACAAAGGCAAAGCACAAAGGAACTTGAAAGAGCGGTGAGTTCTGACGTGCTCTTGACTGATGTCCTTGTCAGGCTGCAGGTCCAGGGAGACTTATTGGATTAGGGTGGGTAGGTGACGGGTTCCCAGTCCAGCTGGTCTGGTGTGTTTGGTAGCGGTAGGGGTGGACGGTCCAGCTAGATGAGCTGGAGTGCTTTGGCTTTGAGGTTTTTTTTTTGTGTTTGTGGTGGGATTGGCCCTAGTCCCCAGTGACCTCCAGGGGGAAGAAATGGCAGGTGGAGTGACCTTTGACCTTATGGACCCAGTACCATGTGGTGCCCACTCCATGAGCACGCAGAGGTCACACACATGCATGCATGGATACTCTCTCTCTCTCTCTCTCACACTCTCTCTCTCTCTCTCTCTCTCTCTCTCTCACACACACACACACACACACATACATACCGCACACACACACACACACACACACACACACACACACACACACACACACACACACAAACACTCAGGCATACACACTAACAAAAGCACACCACTAGATTTACACACTCATGCACATAAACACACACACACACATACACACGGGGGTC
>NC_063189.1:27245685-27250685 GCF_017589495.1 Alosa alosa | reverse complement strand
TTTGCAGTCCCTCTCCTCTCTTTCTCTCTCTCTTGCTCTCTCTCTCTTTTCCTTGACCCCCCCCCCCCCCACTCGTCTCCAGTGACTCCCTTCTGCTTCACTCACACTCTTCCACACCTCATCACCTGCCTGTCTTCTTTTTTATTGCTGTTTCTTTTCCTTTCCTCTCACTTGCCTCACTCGTTCTGCTATGTGCTGTTTTCTCACACATCTTGCTAAGCTTTGGCTCAACACCTCTGGTCTCTTTTCTTTCGTCTGTATCAACTCTCCTCTTTTCTTCTCTCCTCTCCTCTATTCCTCTCCTGTATACTCTCTCCTCCTCTCTTTCCCCTCCTTCTCCTTTCCCCCTCTTCTCCATCCCTCTCTTATTCTCCTCTTGACTCCCCTCCTCTCCCATATTCTCCCCTCTTTCCTCTCCTCTCATCAAGCCTCTCCTTTCCTTCTTTTCCGTCCCTAAAACCGAGCAAACGTTGTATGTTATTTTTGAGTCACATAAAATTTAGTGACTCACAGTACACATGTCAATTGGATGCGGTTGCTGTGCTCACACTGTGCGTTTAACTGCTTACACTACAAGACCGATCAGACCGGAGTTGCCAGGTTGATCGTTACATCATCTAATCAGGAGTTGTGAGCCTCGTCAGACTGCACAACAAATCAGCCAGGAATTCGGCCTGAGTCAACAGTTTGTCGGATTCCGACTGATTCAGGGCTAAAATCTGGTCAGAGTGTCTGTTTGGCAAAATAAAAGAGCTGGCCTCCAGTCACACAAATGGCAGCCTTGGCCTTGAAGGAAATGACAGCAAAGCCACACATCCTGATCTGTCGCTCCCCATATTTACACACACAGACCAGCTCCTCACTGGCTTCCACTGGGCCTGCCTCCAAGATAACACTACAGCTCTGTGCTTCCCACAGTGGCCGCTCTGAAACCACTTAATACAGATTGAGTTTTTAAATAAATAGCCATCGCTTCTGGTCAGCCCGCTGGCTGACCGGTCCTCTGTACAGTAGCTCCGCAGCTGTGGACACAGTTTTATAGGACATTGTGTATATATGTGTGTGTGCGTACCGGTGTGTGTGTGTTTGTGTATATATGTGTGTGTGTACCGGTGTGTCTGTGTGTGTGTATGTGTACATTATGTGTGTGTGTGTGTGTGTGTGTGTTTCACTGAGTTTGGTTTGGCTGTGGGGCAAAGGCAGTGGACACTCTGCTTCTCCTTCTGCACTGTTTGATGAGGGACGTAGTGCTGGGGGGATATGAGGCCAGTGGCTCTGCCCTCCCATCCCCAACTCATTTTGAACTTTTATTCTCACTTAATCTGTCCCAACCTGCAGGCAGGCCGGCTCTTTGCTCTCCGCTGGCTCTGTGGAAGTCCCGAGCACGAGAGGAGAGGCCCATAAAGCTGAAGTATTTAATTACGACAATCCCAACCAAGCGCCTGACTGGAAATTGTGGCTTTCTTCTTTAGGGGGGGGGTTGAAGATTTGTCATCAGAACGCGAAGCAGATGGGTTCAAAGCCACAGTGCGATGAAGACATTACTGTTTCATCTTCCAGCTCAGCCCGGCTCGTCTGCGGAGCGGTTCGCAGGGGCCAGAAATACGGACTAGTATTCGGCTACACAAGGCCGGGCACTAAAAGCAATTTGCCCTTGTGTCGTCTTCTTGCCCCCCTCCCAGGCCTCCCCATTTAACTCGTATCATGTGGTAGTCTGAGACCGGCCTCACAGGCAGGGCATCACCGTCGCATGAGGACTATAGTCAAACAAATCTGTTCCCCATGTGGCTCCGCTCCTGGAAAACACACGCACAACAAGGCGTCTCCAGAGTTTCCCTCCCCTCCCCTCCCACCCTCAACCCCTTTTTCGCAAACTCTGGATTCCACACAGGAAGAAGTTTTGATGGCCCTTTATATACTGCTCACCAGTGTAGCTCGCACTGTTTCAGCGGCCGACCATAGTAATCTTACGACAGGGCCAAAATCAGAGACCGAGGAAAGGTTTCACATTGCCATGTTAATGGCTTAAACACATTTCATTCAGAGGCAAAAAAAGCTAATTCCCTACTGCAAATGCCAGAGAGCGAGAGAGAGAGAGAGAAGAGAGAAAGAAAGCCTTTGAAAGTAAATATTTTACTGTGGCCTTTCGTTGGCTTTTATGACCTAGTTAAGGTGTTTTAGGGGCTTTGGCAGCTTTCTTCACACCCTTTGGTTTCTTACACAATTAAGCATACAGGCGCTCAGGGAGAGGGACAAGGCGGAGCGGAGCGGGTCCTACTCCGTAAAACCAGGGGGAATGTGCGCCGACCTCAGCTCTCAGTCAGTAAAAACAAATACCAAAACACGAGCCGCCGCAACAGAGCGCAGGCCACCGCTCTATAAAGCAGATGATGGAGGGAGGGAGGGAGGGAAAGAGGGGGAACAAGAGAATGAGTGAAGGAGCAAGAAAGTGAGTGAGTGAGAGAGGGGGCAAGTGAGTTAACGAGAGAGGCTGTGAGAGAGTGAGTGAAGAGTGAGGGGGTGAGAGAGAGAGAGAGAGAGAGAGAGAGTTAACGAGAAAGAGTGAGTGAGTGAGTGCTGGGCTGGAAGGAGCGCGGCCAACAAGGCAGGAACGCCGGCTCTTACAACTCTCTGGGGTGTCATCTGGAAGTGGCCGCTCACTTTTATCACACTGGCAAGACTCTCAACTTTCCCATTCTCTGTATGTTTATATCTCTCCCTCTCTCTGTTTACCTCACCCTCTCTTTTTTCAATCACTCTGTTTCTTTCTCTATCTCTTTTCTCTTCTATTTCTCTCTTCTATTTCTGTCATGCCATTTCCTCATACAAATAAAGCTGTCTTCCTTCACTCCTCTCTCTCTCTTTCTCTCTGTCTCTCTCAGTCTTTCTCCCTCACAACATGTGTTTCTCGATTACACCTGATCAGGCGCTGGTGGGTCAGCCATGACTGACCTCTCCTCCTCCTCCTCCTGTGTGTTCTGGGCTGTGATGTCACGGCGGGCTGCCGCGAACACGGTCGGCTGGAATCCCACGCGGCCCTCTCCCCTCCTCCTTGTCTCCATGGAGACGCGCGCCTGATGTTTTTCCACCGCCTCGTTTGCCAGGCGCGACCTTGAGTGAACCGTGAAGGGCTTTGGCTGCTGCAGTGCCCATGCCAAGCGATCGTTGCCACACAAATACCCAGTGGCCTCACCCAGACAGTGCCAGGCTTTCCAGTGGGGCCCGCCAGGGCAGCTGCAGGTGCCACCGGTGCCAATCACAGACCAGCTGGTGATGCTTTGGGCCTTCAGCTATGATTTCAGACCAAACAGAATGAACACAGGCAGGGCAGACACAGACAGAGTTACATTGCTAGCATAACTCAGCAGCTCTGATTGAGCATTAGCGACCTGAACTGAGCAGAGCTACAAACAGCGACTTTGGGAAAGGCTGTAGATATGTATTATGTGACTGGTGAAACAAAACTTAAATGAATTCTGCTTAAAATGTTTGAATGTCTTATTTAAAAGGTTTTGTTTTATTTAAGAGATTCTTTCAAATGTGGTGCCTTGCAATTTTTAAATGAGGTGTTTTATTACTTTGCTCAACTTGAACTTGGAGTGAGATTATGTGCCTCTCTGCACCTTAAGGAGCCAGTTCAGGGCCTGGCAGCGTCCTCAGTCTGTTCATGTAATGGAAAAAGTGAAGAGCTTAAAACACTAAGCCTATTCACACTGCTATTAGCTCCGCTATCAACACACTCAGTTACTTTGGCTTCATACATCACTAAGTGCTATTCAGTTGATTTATTTAAAAAAAACAGCTATTATAAACAATAACAAATATTAGGTCAGTATTTGTGTTTACCAGGTGTTGTGGAAGCACAATCGCTGGACACAAACATGAAGCATGTGTGCTAGCAAGCTAGGTAAAAATAGCATGTCTCTGTGCGAAGTGTAAACAAGCTGTGTGGCAACAGGCCTCTCTCACATCATAAGCTCCCTGGGCGCTGAAAGCATGACCTCAGTGTTTGTCAACACCTTTTTCCACTAGCTGAGCAAAAGGGGCACATGCTGGGCAGGTCGCAACAGAAGAGGGCAAAAAAACCCCTTGTCCTCAGCCCCGGGATTTCAGGTGCATCTGACCAGCTGGTCAGCCATCACTTCACAGTGATAAGAACGGCTCATTTACCACACACACACACACACACACACACACACACACACACACACACACACACACACACACACACACACACACACACAGGTCAACTGACCCAGAATGTTTTTCATTTCAAAAGCTGCCGACTGACCCTGGCACTGCGCTCCGGTCTGCTCGTCTCCGCTGAGCTACCCCTGTCTCGTCTCGTTCCCCGATCTCGGTCCGATCGTGGGGAGGATACCGCTGCGCTCGCTCATTTGCCTCGCCTCGCCTCGCCTCTGGAAGTCATGTTCCGCTTGGCCAGGCTCGGCACTTCAAAGGCACGGCGGACCATTCATCACCCGGCCGTCCTTTTTCTCCAGTCGGGCGAGTGTTTGAAGAGCGATAGAGATAAGCAGTCATCAGATGCAGCACGGGAAGCGACCGCCCAACAGGCCCTGGGCGTGTTGCCCCTGACAGAGGGAAGAGAGACAGCGTGTATGTGTGTGTGTGTGTGTGTGTGTGTGTGTGTGAGAGAGAGAGAGTGTGAGTAAGAAATAGAGTGAAAGAGGGAGGGATAGAAGGAGAGATAGAGTGAGTGGGTGAGAAAAATGAGGGAGAGGTAGAAGGAGAGTGTGAGGTCAGAGAGAGAAAAAAAGGGAGAGAGTTCAGAGAGAGTGTCAGAGTGAGAGGAATAGAGCGATAGAGAGAGATGGATGGATAAAGAGAGATAAATGGATAGATAGAGAGGGTATGAGGTCAGAGACAGGATTCACCCTGTGGTTTTCTGACTGCACGCTTGCCCAACTCCTCCTGAGCCCTGCGGCACACACACATTCACACACCCACACACACACACACACACACACACAAGACATCAT
>NC_063189.1:27225685-27233185 GCF_017589495.1 Alosa alosa | reverse complement strand
AGAGAGAGAGAGAGAGAGAGAGAGAGAGAGAGAGAGAGATGAGAAAGAGAGAGAGAGAGAGAGATGAGAGAAAAAGAGAGGGGATTACAGGGTGGATGTCAAATGGGGATGACTGAGACACACACAGAGAGAGAGAGAGAGGGATATATTCTCAGACAGACAGACAGAGACATACTGTAGCACGCTGTCAGACAGACAGACAGACAGTTAGTCAGACATATAGGCCATCAGATAGGCAGAAAGAAATATAGGCAGATAGGCAGACAAAGGCAGAGAGACATCAGAACTGACCAAAGGAAATCCCACTGAGACATCATGAGAATAGAAGCCTTGGCAGTATGATACTAGATTAAGACATAGTTTATTGATCTTTCTCCTTCCACTGCAACCCACTAAACCCCTTTTTTACTCCTCTCCTCTCCTCTCCTCTCCTCTCTCCTCCTCTTCTCTCCTCTCCTCTCATCTGCTCTGCTCTGCTCTCCTCTCCTCTTCTCTCCTCTGCTCTGCTCTCCTCTCCTCTCCGCTCCTCTATGCTCACTCTAACCTTTTAACTGATCCCTCTTCCTCCCCTTACCTCTCCTCTCCTCTTCTCCTCTTCTCCTCTTCTCCTCTCCTCTTCTCCTCCTCTCATCTCCTCTCCTCTCTTCTTCCCTCCTCTTATTTCCTCTCCTCTCCGCTCCTCTTCTCTCCTCTCCTCCCCTCCTCTCCTCCTCTCCTCTCCTCTCCTCTCCTCTTATTTCCTCTCCTCTCCGCTCCTCTCCTTTCCTCCTCTCCTGTCCTCTCCTCTCCTCTCCTCTCCTCCCTTCTGCCCTCCTCTGCTCTCCTCTCCTCCCCTCCCATCAGCCCAGAGCTGAAAAGCAAATGTCCTCTTTCTCCGTATTCCCCGTCTGCTTTATCTCTGCGCGCCCAGCGCCTTCTCCAGCTGCTGCGCCCACTCCTCTCCAGCAGACGTCTGCTGAGGGAGGCTTCCTCCAGGGCTTCAGGCGACTGGGGAACAAATGTATGTCTTAATTAAGACGGCTGTCAGCTCTGGAAGAAGCGTATGCACAGGACTGAGAGAGAGAAGGACAGAGAGAAACAGAGAGAGAGGGGGAGGGAGAGAGAGAAAGTGGAGAAATGAAGAGAGCAAAAAAAAGAGGGAAAGAGGAAAGCGGAGACAGAAAAGTTCAAAGCAGAGTGAATCAGAACCCAGAGGGACTTTGGCAGGGAGACGCAGTGAAGTGCAGGACCTGGGTGAAGCTCAGAACTCCCTCACTACAGAGCCTGACATATTGAACAGCATGTCTGATCTGCCTTCTCTCTGTCTGTGGAGACTACTGTACACTGTGACAGTGTCTCAGTCCGCCATGGGGTCCTCAAGCTCTGCCTGACATCCGGCCTTACTTTGGCCCTCAGCCAGCACCTCATCCAACATCATCCCTCCGCCAAGTAGGAAAAACAGGAGACGTAGACGGTAGGCCTGTTAGCGGATGGAACCCCCCTCCACACACACACACACACACACACACACACACACACACACACTTAAATCGACATCTTAAAGCCCCCTGTGCTCTTCGCCATGTCAACCAACACTCCGGCCCCCGGAGCCGACATCAAACATGCGGCTCGGACAGGTAATCCGTCTTCCCCTGGACCTTCAAAGGGCACGGACAGGAAGCTGGGGAGGGGAGGATGGAGGGAGGAAGAGGATAGAGGATGGGGGGCTTGGAGAGGGGGCGACAGGGGAAGATGGATGGGCCAGGGGGTTCTTGTGTGTGTTTGGGGGGGGGGGTGGGGGTGGTGGTAGTGTAGGTGTGATTGTGTGTATGTGTGTGTGTGTGCTTGTAGGGGCATCGGCTATGTGTGTTGGGGGACTTCTGTGCCAGTGATGTGTATGTGTAGGGATGGGTGTAAGTGTATAAGTGTGGGTGAGTGGGGCCGACACTGTGCATGTGTGGTTGTGTGTGTGCTGGGGTTTTGGAAGGAATCCTGTGGTAGTAGTATATGTGTGTGTGTGTGTGTGTGTGTGTGTGTGTGTGTGTGTGTGTGTGTGTATGTGTTATGGTCTCTCAGCGGCCTCTCCGGCTCTATTAGCCTCAGATGACAGGAGCTGATGCTGACGGCCCAGGGCTTGGCCTGCGTGGGAACCGCCGGTCAACAGTGTGGTCCGATGGGACGCAGGACTCCAGCACTACAGGAAGTATCGGCCTGCTGAGGGGCCGAGAGGAAGCGCCATTTCTCCTCTGAGGCGGACGGCTTTGAACTAAAAAGAAATGCCCAGTCATGTTTATAATGTCAGCTTAATGTGACTTAAACCTCTATGAAACAGAAGTAAATGTCAGTAAATAAATAGTGGAGGTCGCTGAAATATGCCATGACACATGTTACATTGGTGAGCATGGCATTGTAAGTTTGGATAACTAAGTGAGATTTATTTATCCAGTTACAGCAGGCTGATTCTAATGTCTGAAGGTCTGTCTTTGCCTTTCAGTACTTCCATTCAGAAGAACTTGAGACAGAACTTGAGATTTTGAGCTGGGCAGAAATCAAGGTGGAATTCTGTTGCATTGCATCCAGGCCATTGGAATGTCTCCGCACCACACTGTCCACAGCAGACTTGTTTAAAGAAAATAAATCGTATTAATTCACCACAAACATTAAACACTTTCCAGACTCTTCCTCATCTCTGTTTATCTCTGTAATTTACAAGCATCTCTCTCTCTCTCTCTCCCTCTCCCTCTTTCTCTCTCTGTTTTTGCTTTTTTGTGGAGGTTAACATAGCCAGCACACATAAATAAAGTGTTCCCCTCTGACGGAGGGTGCAGCCCGCGTCCCCTGTGGTGGGTTGGGGGGACGGGACGGGTGAGGTAATGCGCGGGGCATTTTGATGTTGCATTAGGTCCGTAATGAGAAACATCTCAATCCGCTCGGCTGGCTTTGGGCTGGGGCTTGTTTTATTTGTTTGCATCTCCTCGCCTGCCCTGCGGCATCTTTCCAAACTCAAACGCAAATCCTCTCCGATTTCAGCTTATTATTTCACCCTCCATTTATCCCCATACACACACACACACACACACACACACACACACACACACACACACACACACATACACACACACACACTTAAACACAAACACACAGATATTTGCATGCATACACACAAAAATACACAATCAGTAAACCAACATAAACCCCACACATACACAAAACTTTAAAGTTGGTCACGTGCAGCATTCAGCTCAGTCTGTCAAATAGGACCAACAAAACACTTGTGCATGTGATGTTTGAAACCCACTCAAATACACTGTATCTCTCTCTCTCTCTCTCTCTCTCTCATAAACACACACACACAATTCTGAATGTGGATTTAGCTAAGCACAAATGTAGAAAAACACTTGCATTAGAGCATCTCTATACAAACCAAAATATTTTGGAGTATCTCTGAAGCTTTCCTCTCTTCCAATTTGAGCCATCTAGCCACTGACCAGACCAATAACTTCCCCATTTTTTTCCGTCTCTCATTCTCTCACCCCATTTCCCCCACTTCTCTCTCTCTCTCTCTCTCTCTCTCTCTCTCTCTCTCTCTCTCTCTTACGACCTGCGGTGCGGTCCGTTTGCCTTGGAACCCAACACTTCCTCCTGCGCCGCAACAGTGAATGGCAGGAAGTCGGGGAACAGGAGCATGGCGAGCCCGAGCTGGACGCCGCTGTCCTGGCCTCTGAGCTCTGGACCGAACCAGACCAGGCCGGCCCTCACACCCACTCCGGCTCACCACCAGCAGGGGTAGGGTGGACCAGAGCGAGGCTATGAGCTCTATGGGATTCAAGACAAGGGGTCAAGATTATGCTGGACTTTGGCCCCCATTGAGTGGACATAGTATAATGAGATCTAGACTTTTCAGAGGTTTAATATTTTGGGGCTATTGCCAGAAATCAGTCAGGACGGTGGAGTATGACAGGAAGCGAGTAGGAGAGAGAAAGGGAGTGGGATCGGGAGATGACCGCAGGTCGGATTCAAACCAGGGTCCCAGTGAGCACTTGGACCCAAATGTGGTCCAGACGCTGCAGCCACTTGCGCCACAGTGCCCTCTATACCGTGCAGGTTGAGGTTGTGTCCAGTGGGGGTTGGTGATTGGTCACGCCCCTGGCACAGGGGCCAAATCTAAACAGGGGGCTGGGTACCAGTGGCAACAGCTAGCCGCAGAGGTGCCAGACAGCTGGCAGGAGGTGGCAGATGGGTGCATGGCACTCAGAACCAGAGACACACACACACACTGCAGGAGGAGGAGGAGCGTGTGTGTGTGTGTGTGTGTGTGTGTGTGTGTGTGTGTGTGTGTGTGTGTGTGTGTGTGTGTGTGTGTGTATGTGTGTGTGTGTGTTGTGTATTGTGTGTGTTGTGTATTGTGGGGTGGCATATTGTGTATTGTGGGGCTGGTGGTGTGCGGTTGCTCTGCGGTAGAGGAAGGGAGCGAGGGTGTAGAGGGGGGTCAGAGAGAGGGAGAAAGAGAGAGAGGAGGAAAGAAAGAAAGAAAGAAAGAGAGAGAGAAAGAGAGCCTGTGGTTTTGGAGGTTTCAGAGGAGCGAAACCTAATACATTTGGCTCGGGGAGGCTTTCCCGTTCTCTTGTTCCCAGGGTTGCGGTTCTCCTGGCCAACGTTCTCTCTCCCTCGGCCTCTCGCAGTGATGGGATGGACGGGGCGAGCCGAGGCGAGGCTGCTGCCTGGAACACTGGCCCCTGGATTGTTTTTGTCCCCGCGCCACACATTTGGGTGTTTTCAGTTTCAGCTCCCCGTATATCTTTAGGTTGAGAAAGAGCCAGTGAGAAGGGGGGAGAGAGAGAGAGAGAGTGGGAGAGAGAGAGTGGGAGAGAGATAGAGATAATAGACAAAGAGACCAATAGAGAGAAAGGGAATGAACGGAAAGCAGAAGAGAGTCAGATAGAAAGAGCGATTCAGAGAATGAAAAGATGAATGTGAGATGGATAGAAAAACAGATGAAAGAAGCAGAAGGCTTGGCAAAGCAAGGAACGTTTGTTCATAAAACACAATTCAAACACACTGGTAATTCAAGCCGCTTTACAAATGAGCACTGCAAAATAGATGAAACGTAAATCCACCTTACATTCCTGTGTCTTTCTTCTCTCCAGCAGATCCGTCCCTGGTCTGGCTCCGTAACAGCAGAATCTGGCACGCAGCTGGCCCAGTTATGGCCCAGTTATGGTCAACATGCGTTTAAGGGCCTCCTCCACTCCTCCGTCTGCTGGCTGCGGGGTGGCTGATAAGCGTAATGAGTGCTCTTATCTCTCAGGTGATGAATTACGTGTGTGTGGGTGTGTGTGTGTGTGTGTGTGTGTGTGTGTGGGTGTATGTGTGTGTGTGTGTGTGTGTGTGTGTGTGTGTGTGTGTGTGTGTGTGTGTGTGAGAGAGAGAGAGTGTGTGTGTGCGCGTATGTGTGTGAAACTCTCTCTATCTGCTGTTTTGGTGCTCCCTACCGCTAATCGCCGTATGAGAGGTCACCATCAGAGACCTCAGAGCAGAGCACAGGGCCTTAAGCATGAGCCACGGTCAGCTGCTACTGACGAGGGAGGGAGGGGGCCTCTCCACAGATATTACATCTGTCTGCCCAGGATGCTCACCACTGCCAAACACTGAGTAGGCTTGGGCCTCGGTATTGCAAGCACCATACACACACACACACACACACACACACACACACACAAACTCTCTCTCTCTCTCTCTCTCGCAAATTCAAATTCAAATTCAAAGGAGCTTTATTAGCATGACTGTATACAGTGTTGCCAAAGCCAGTGTTACAGATAACACAGTAGAATAACAGCTCTCTTTCTCTCTTTCACACACACACACACACACACACACACACACACACACACACACACACACACACACATTCAAATTGAAATGGACTTCATAGGCATGACTGACATACCGTTGTGCCAAATCAGGTAGTTACAATAAAAACAATGGTATTGATTTGGAATAATAAAAACAATCATTCTAATAAAATAAAATAAAATGGATCAGCAGTTTCTCTCATTTCACTCTTGTTTTGAAGTGGTAATAAGGAGTGATTTGATATGTAATGCTTTTGCCATTTGTTTTTTTGTACATTTGTACAAATATACATTTTGTACATTTGTCTTGAATTTCCCCTTGGGGATCAATAAAGTATCTATCTGTCTATCTATCTATCTATCTATCTATCTATCTATCTACATTTTCTCCTTCTCTCTGTACCTCAGGCTTGTGCCTTTTTCTCATGGGTCCTGTGCACATCAATAACGGCAGCCGCTGGATCAAATAGGATACTGTGACAGCAGAACAACTGATCCCCGAATTCTCTGTCAAATGGCTTATTCTCCAGAGAGAGCTTGAACGTGTGAGCAATTAATTGATCCCATCGACTGCTGCCTCCCCCACTCATAACAGACAAGATGATCTTGATGGCTATCGAACGCAGGGGAGGGGATACAGAGAAGGAGAAGGAGGAGACGGAGGAGGAAGAGGGGGAGGGAGGGGGGTCTGTTGAGGATAATGGCTTTTTCTGTGGCTTTTTTTTATTAACCGTTCTCAACATGAGCAACAGCACCACAGCGCCGTTCGTAATGAAAAACACGTCATGTGTCCCCTGCGGGTCTCTGTTGCGCTGGGCTGTGTGTATTTGTGGTCAGAGGCATACGCGTCAGCATCCTATTTAAAGCTTCAAAGAAATGTCTGGTTGGCCATCCGTGGCTTTTTTTGGGGTGAGATGGGCAGTGGCAGAGGCACCAGTGTTGAGTTTCCTGGGGCTCGCAGCGCTGCTCCGACTCCTCCATCCTCCAACACCAGCCAGCGGAGCCTCGCTGTTGATCTCGGTGCTGGCGCTTAAAAAAGCATGGGGCGACGGGGTTCGCTGAGAGGCAGCGGGTCGCGGCGATGTTGCTGTTGCCCCCGGAGTCTGTCAGCGTGGAGCGGCGCGCTCCGACACGGCTGATTGGGTCGGGGTGGCCCGGTGTCGGGTTCGCAGCGTTTCATGGGCCACGGCTACACATTTCCATATCAAGGGATCAAAGGCGTTCAAACTAAGTTTTAGAGATTTCACTCTGGTGGCGCTTGAACTGCAAACTACAAGCTGGCCTTCGTGCGGAACGGCTGTGTGTGTACGTGTGAGTGTTCGTGTGTGTGTGGCGGGGGTGCTTGTGTGATCGTGCATGCATGTGCTGGCATGTAAGTGTTTGACAGAGGAACAGAGAGTGATTGTGTGCGTGCCTGTGTGCATGAGTGTGTGTGTGTGTGTGTGTGTGTGTGTGTGTGTGTGTGTGTGTGATTGAGCAGCCATGAAGAACTTTTCTGAGCTGAAACACATGGCTTCATGCCTCACTGCTCCAGTCTATTTATGAATCAGGGTCAAAGTTCAAGTAGGATTCACATCATTTCCTAACATTTGTTTTCATTCATCTGGAACATTCTAGAAGCTGCCATGTTGTGTCTCCCCAATTTCTTTGTTCATTGATGTAGTGAATG
>NC_063189.1:27210685-27220685 GCF_017589495.1 Alosa alosa | reverse complement strand
ACACACACACACACACATGCACTGCACACAGACAAACACACACACACACACACACACACACACACACACACACACACACACACACACACACACACACACACACACATAGACACTCACACAGACACACAGATTCATCCACATACAGTATTATCTCTGATATCTGTGTTCATGGGATATCATGTGACTGTGTCTATGTGAATGTGGCTGTGTCCATATCTGTCTGATAGGCTGTGTCCAGTCTATGCCAAGTGGCTCTTCTTCCATGTCTGGTGCTAAGCCAGCAGTTCTGCAGAGGTCATTTTGCCCTCACCTGCATTAACATCCCTTGTGTCTCACTCCCCCAGTCACCCCCCTCCCCTCTCTATCTCTCCCTGGGGAGGAGAGTGAACAGATGAGAGGATGAGTACCTCTGGTCTGGTGTCAGAAGACCGTGAGGGGAGTGTGTGAGGAGAGACTCTTTTTGGGCACTGTTGCACACACACACACACACACACACACACACACACACACACACACACACACACACACACACACACACACACACAAACACATCCATACACACACTTCCTCTCTATCAACTCTCACTTTCATTTTTACTCTCTCACTCCCACAAAAGCCCCTCCTCTTTTCCCCCTCCTCCTCATTCTCTCTGCCTCACATTCTGTCCATCTCTATCAGTACTCGTCTTTCCTTTTTTCATTTCCTCTCTTTTTGTCTCTGTCTCTCACTCTTTATTTCACTCTTGCAGTATGCCCTCGCCATCTCTCTCTCTCTCTCTCTCTCTCTCTCTCTCTCTCTCTCTCTCTCTCTCTCTCTCTCTCTCTCTCTCTCTCTCTCTCTCTCTCTCTCTCTCTCTCTCTCTCTCTCTCTCTGCTGTCAGGCCAGATGGAGTACATTTGATGTTCTCTCTCAGCTCGCTCAACCTTGAGGAAATATTACAATAAAGTGGCCACGCCATGAGTTTGGACACAGCTCATCTGTCAGTTCCACCTTTTTCACATTTGTGAACTCCGCCGTGTTTTGGAAAAGCATGTCGGGAAAAGAGGCTTGGTTGAGAGCTTTCCAGTAAAGATTACCCTCTAACAGCCACACCCCCCCTACCCCGAATACTACCCCTCTCACCGATCTCACGTCCACCAAGCACACACACACACACACATCCGCGCACTCACACACACACACACACACACACACACACACACACACACACACACACACACACACACACATACACACAGACACACACAAACACACACACACACACTCTCTATATCTCTCTCTCTCTCTCTCTCTCTCTCTCTCTCTCACACATGCACACAAACACACACACACACAATCTCCAAAATCCTGACTCAAAGCCCAGAGACTGTCCCTGGAACACTATTCACCTGGCATCCAATTAATCTCCACTGTGCATTTTCATCTCTCTCTCTCTCTCCCTCTCTGTCTGTCTCTTCTTTCTCCTCCTCCTCTCATGGTCTCCTGTATCTGTAGTCCCCATCTTCCTCCTCCAGACTTTCTTTTCCCATCTGTGCAGTTTTCACACTCAGAGGAGTGCCACCATTCCCAGCATCGTGTCATTCCATACCGAGATGGACAGTGCACCTCTTCTCTCCTCTTCTCTCCTCTTCTCTCCTCTTCTCTTCTCTCCTCTCCTCTTCTCTCCTCTTCTCTCCTCTCCTCTCCTCTCCTCTGCTGTCTCTCTCTTTCTCACCTCTCCTTCATCTCCTCTCCTCCATTATAAGCCCTCTCCTCTCCTCTCCTCTGTTGTGCTGCTGTTCTCCTACACAACACAGCCAAGGGCCACGTTGATGAGCGGTGAGGTCACAAAGGGGCCTAAGAGCGGACTGCAGCGGTCCTGTGTGGGTCTTAGCCTGACCAGACATCGATCACACCTCCATCACACTTCCAGCTTCTTCTCCACATCCTTCTCTATCTCTCACTTCCTGCCCTCCTCCTTTTCTCCATTTCCTTCTTTCGTCAGACAGCGTCCCCGCTTCATCACTCCTTTTACTCTTTTCCTCTCTCTCTCCCTCCATCTCTCTCTCTCTCCCTCTCTCTCTCTCTGCCTCTCTCTCTCTCTCCCTCTCTCTCTCTGTGGGCTGGGCTCTCCACTGCCAAGTAAAAACAGAGCCCCACAGGCCTCCAAACGCCTGCATGAAATCATAATAAATACGTTAGCATAGAAACGCAGCGCAGAGAAGAGTTGGCGACGGCCGAGACCGAGGCCCCCGAGTTGAATTACCTCCCGAGCCGCGCAGACTTGGGTTACACGCGCTGTGTCAAAGAGCGTTTTGTTTGTGCCCTCTTATTTATCTAAGGGCCACAGAGGGGATGGGAGAAGTGGGCTCGGGAGTAGAGGAGGTAGAGAATCCAGCCAACGGTTTGGGACACGGCCAACACCATTGATTGTGTTATAGATCATAAATTTCACTTCATCATAAATACCTCTTAGGGTTTTTTTTTTTCTCTTCCTTCACTTTGAGGGCTGGAATGAAATTCAAAGCAGTTACAGTCTTTTGTGAGGAGGCATTTATCAAAAGTGTTTGGAGTGGATCTGTCTGAGTGCATGGCCAGTCTATTAAAAGATGGGAGGAATGATCAAGAGTCCAGACATGGATCTGGCTGCATTTTACCCTAAGATTGAATACAGAGTGAGGCAACAATGCAGGATATTAGATAAATAACTACCTAAAAAACAGAAAGCGAAAATAGGTTACGGAACTCTTTGTGGAGCGCACATGTGGTTTGAGTTGGCAGATCATGAGTGTTTCCATGTTTGTTTGTGAGAAACCTTCATTTGATATTTTTTCGGATGAGGCACGGCCGAGTCTGGCCCGTAAACAGATTTGCGTTTGTTTAAGGACCGTTCTTTAGGTTTCATCTGCTGGAATGAGCAGGGAAGATTGCGTTGCTGGTCCCAGACACCCTTATTAGTGAGCGTGGTGAGATCGGATCCTGCCCCAGAGGGTGGTGTGGGGCAAGCTGGGTTTCACTGCACGGGTCTGCCGTTTTGAACTTTGATAAGCGGTTGGTGAGTCTGGATGTCTAATTTATGGCAACCGTCACATGTAATACATGCGCTCTTTCCAACTCTCTAGGCTGCTCTGTGACACCCTCCACCCCAAACACACACACACACACACACACACACACACACACACACACACACACACACACACACACACACACACACACACACTACATCCAGGCATGGCCTGAATCTGTTTTGCATTAAGACAGTAACCCTACTCTGTGTTTGTGCCTTGTGGCCTGGAGCAGGAAGTTCGGGGTCACCCTGCGCACACACAGGCACACACACACACACACACACACACACACACACACAGGCACACACATGGCGCAGTAGACAGGCGTCCTCTTTAATGTGTGCCCCGGTGTTGCTCTCTCTCTCTCTCTCTCTCTCTCTCTCCTCGCAGGGCAGGGTGCTCCTCCTCTCCTCCCCAGCGCGCTCACTGGGCCTTATTGGATTTCACGGGCCACGCCACCCCGCTAATTAATGTCAGAACCTCTCTCTCTATCATGTCATGTCACATGTGCTGCACCCCTCTCTCTTGCCCTGTCTTTCCTTCTTTCTCTCTCTCCCTCTCTACTTCTCTACATTTTGCTTCTCAATCTTTCGACTGTATTTATTTCCCTCTCTCTCTCTCTCTCTCTCTCTCTCTCTCTCTCTCTCTCTCTCTCTCTCTGTGACTCGTTCATTTTCCCACTCTTCGCTCTCTTGCTCTCTGCCTCCCCTTCTTAGAGCTTTCTGAGGGGGACAACACTGAGAGACTAAGCACATTTCTCAGCACCAAGGCCTCATTCCCTGGATGGGACTATGATAAAACAGACAGCTAGAGACAGCCAGAGACAGAGAGAGAGAGAGAGAGGCAAAGAGAGGGTGAGAGAGAGAAAAAGTGAGAGAGAAAGATAGAGAAGGAGAGAGAGGGAATAAGGAAGAAGGAAGAACAAGAGCGATAGAGAGGGGGAGAGAGTGAGTGACAGAGAAAAAGAGGGAGTGAAGGAGAAAAGGAGAGAGGGAATGTGACTGATCTCGTGTTCAACCGTATCATTGCCCTCTGTGTCCGCTGTGGCAGCGCTGTGCAGTGTGTGTGTGTGTGTGTGTGTGTGTGTGTGTGTGTGTGTGTGTGTGTGTGTGAGATGGGTATGCGCGTTTGTGTGTGTGTGAGTGTGTGTGTGTGTGTGTGTTTGTGTGAGTGTTTGTGTATATTTCTGTGTGTATGTGTCTGTGTGTGTGTGTGTCTGTCTGTGTGTGTGTGTGTGTGTTTGTTAGGGGTGAGTGTACGGTCTGCGACCCTGCCGAGACATGCTGTAATAGCATTAACCCCCGAACTCTCAAAGCACAACACATCATTTGTCTGCTCAGCATGATTGACAAATCATCCCCCCACACCCCCTCCACTGACGCGGAGAGACTCCACTCAGCAATGCCCTTGTTGCTCGACACTTTGATGAGAAAGTGATGATTTCATACATCACATGACTCTAACCGAGTCATTTTACTTTTAGTACAAGTTGTCTGGGCACAATTCACTTTTAGTTCACATACCAAGCATGAAAGCAATGTATATTAAATATAGATCACTTACGTAAGGCACAATACATCCCGTTATACGGCTACTTGCCAAAATGAGTAAAGAAACTTCACACAATGGGTTTCGTGGTTTCCGCTGAGGAAACAAATAGTTCGCAACACTAATAGAACTTGAAAGAATAAGAAAGAAAGCGGTTATTATATTTGCAGCTGTCGTTATAGGGATTTAACAGACCTCCCAACATTGGGAAGGCCCGTTCATGTGAATGGAAATTTCTGCAGCACTCTGAAGAGCCGTATAATACTATGAATAACTGCATAACATAGTTGTTATCACTTTATAACACTCTGTACACCAGTACTTGCATGTACTTGTATTTGTATGATAATAATATGTCATGTGATCCATAATATAGGCCTGCTGCATGTATGAACTGATGTCATTTTTATAGCTAGGTACAGCACTTTTATTATACTTATGATGTATGCTGAAAGATTTTGGTGTTTGTCCGGAATCTCAATTAAATACATATTAAAAATGATAAAAAGCTAATCCTTAACACTAACTGTGTACACATGCTCGGTGTAGAAGTGGATTAAGTGTTTGGTATGTAGGTAATTAATTAAGTACTCAGTGTGCGGTACCTGAGGCTACAACAGTTGAAGCAGTGTTTATCCTGTTACCACGCCAACAGGCACATTTGTCAAACAGAACCTCCCCCTGTGTGGGGTCTCCGTGGTTACGTCCTGTCCTTCTCAGCTTTGCCCACTTATTAGGACATGACTTAGTAAGGGGCATATGGTGCTCCTGTCCTCTCTTTCCCCCTCTCAAAACAATGTTTTTAATTATATTTGTTTAATATGCTTTATTGACATGACTATGCAGTTCACAAGTTTGTATGTGTAACAAAAATGAATGATAATCATAATACAATGAAAAACACAGGAATTAATGAAAAACAATGAGATCGATGCTTCTTCTTTCATTTTCTCTATCCTTCCCACGCATCATCCTCCATTACTCTCTTTTACTCTCATCTCTCTCTCACTCTCTTCTACATCTTATAACTTATTCCCTGTTATGTAAGGGATAACGGCCGCCAAGGTGTCCTGTTATACGGAATTAATGGACGAGGGCGAGGGGCAAAAAACTCCCCGACGCGCAGTGGTTGCCTCCGCCCGAGTCCATTAATTCCGTATAACTGGACACACCTCGAAGGCCGTTATCCCGCTTATCACCCAGTTGCCACTGTAAAGCAAAGGAAACACGCGGTTCCGTTTACAAAGAAGCTCACTAGTTCAGCTTGTTGTACAACTTTCGTTGGCCCAATTAGCTTGTTTACAGTTGATTCCATAGAGTACCGAAGCCATGACGTAGCGTTGCCAAGGCAGCAATTTCACTGGATCTAAACAAATCAATCTACCATTAGAAATCACCATAGCGGTGGCTTTCTTAATCTATTTCAATAATTTTACAACGTTTCTAAGACGTTAGTATAATTTTTTTACACTGTAGGAATCACATACTACAACATATATTCATACCAACACGATCAAATTCGTGACTACAGAGTTTTATTTTAGCATGGGTTTCCCCGTAAAAGAGACCTGCATGTGACTTCACAGCATGCGGTTAAAATCCTTAAATTCAAGGACGTGTTTTGGCTTTATTTTTTTGGCAAAAAAGCCAAAAAAGCCGCCAGTCTTTGAGAAGACATGAAAAATCCACTGGAATTTTGTTTCTTTCTATTACACCTGCCAGGGAATCCATGTTATGTGGCTAAGCTGCTGCCTAGCAGGTAAAACACGTTTAAATGGATATATTTTATTTTTATTAGCTAGAAATGATGCCACATGTCTACATTCAATGCTATTTATGCCACTTCGAAAGTTTGTTTAGATCCAGTGATTCTGCCGTCATGGAAACGCTACGTCACACTTCGGGACTCTATTGTTGCGAAGCCTGCAACCAAAGATTCTAGAGCGCTGCAACTGTCATCCTACTATGGTTGTTATAGTTACCATTCATAAGCATTGATATGGAACAGTGTCCTGTTATTCAGAATTAATAGCCACCCCACCAGCCAATCAGAAAAGTGTATTTCTTGTCTCCGGGTGATAAATGGTTCTTAAAGTATATTATTTTTCTTGTTTGTTAAGCAATTCTATTATGTTTACATTCTTTTCATAGTCATAGTTCATATTTAATAATAAGCAAAGTTATTGCATTGTTCAAACCCTGCACTGTTCAGTTTTGCACTACCACCATTGCACACAGTCTACCATAGCACGTCATCATGGTCAATGCATGGTCAGTCCATATATGACCTTTGTAATCACTTCACAAACTCTTTATATTTTTACATTTCTGTGAGTGATTTTTATGTATGTGAGATATGTGTGTTTGTTGTGTTATGGTTGTATCAGCTACTGGATGCCTAACATTTCCCTCGGGATGAATAAAGTATCTATCTATCTATCTATCTATCTATCTATCTATCTACAGTATCTATCTATCTATCTATCTATCTATCTATCTATCTACAGTATCTATCTATCTATCTATCTATCTATCTATCTATCACTTCACTCTCTTTCCTCTCGTCTCCTCTCTTCATTCTTCTGTATCTCTCCTTCTCTTGACTTCCTCTCCTTCCTTCTTTCACACTCAATCAGGGCAGCACGGTACCGTGCCGGTGGGGCGTCGCTAGTGGCAGATGGGCCACATTCTGGCACCCCCGCACGTCTGGACGCGGGCCGCGCTGGCCCATGCCAAGCCGACACTTCAAGGGTGTGTGCATGCGCTCGGAGTCCCTGCGGCTGCAGTGGGCAAGCGGCGAACCAATGCCAGCGTCAGAGCCAGCGCTCCCGATTGAGCCATTTTGTCCCAAGTGAGGTAACGGGAGGACTGCTCCCCATCCACCCAGAAACACCTCACCAACTGTTCAGCTCTGTAACCACATGGGACAAATGACTCTCGCTCTGTGTCTCTGTGTGTCTCTCTCTCTCTCTATGTGTGTGTGTGTGTGTGTGTGTGTGTGTTTGTTTGCTTCTCAGTTTTCCGTCTGGATGTGTCCTTGTATCTTTTTTTCTCTATTTTTTATATATTGTATATTGTAACGGTAAAGTGGAAAAGTTCCATGCTGGACACCTCACGATCACAACATACTGGTGCAACAGCTTCATTGCTAGCACGCCCACCTGCCCTGCCCAAGGCTATGGGTTTGAGTCCAGTGTGGGACTGAGATTGTCTAAACAATACGGTGAATGAGCTGCGTAGTGACGAAACCTCTCCTCCCAATATGCTTACAGATGTGTTTACAACAGCAATGCTATAGCACCCATTGGGGTTTGACCTCCTTGGTAGCACACCCGCCTCCCATGAGCAGTGATGTATTCTACGTGATACATAGGACTTGTATACCCACTTAAAAAGCATCACCATCTCAGTATACCCACTAAAAATAGGCAAGTATACGTATTAACATTTGGGGTTGATCACAGTGTACCCACTACCGCTAAATACTACATCACAGTATATCCACTACAGCTAACTAGACTACACCACTGGTTGCAAGTTTGAGCCCAGTGCAGGACTTTGTTTATCTACACAATGCAGGTTATTGTCATACACTCTCATTTTCCCTCTCTGTATATTCTTTCTCTCACCCTGGAACACCCTGTTTTCTTTTTCCCCTGTGTCCTTCTTATTCCACTACTACCTCTCCATCTCTCCATGTTCTATGTTTCTCTCTCTCTCCTTTTCTCTCTCTTTCATGCCTTCCCTCTTCCTGTCCTTTCTACTCACCCTCCTGGAAACAGATGGAGGATGACCGCTGCTGTATCTTCGCTCCGCTCCGTCCTGCTTTTGATTTGCCCTGTCCTCTCCTCTCCTCTCCTCTCCTCTCCTGTGAGTCCTGGCTGTAGCTGAGCCATATAATTCCAATGACAGATACCCGTGAAGGAGTCTTGATGAAAGGATAGGGATGGGGCTGGAGTGTGTGTGTGTGTGTGTGTGTGTGTGTGTGTGTGTGTGCACATTTGATGAGCCCCCTGGAACAGAGTGCTGGACATGCTCTATTAAGCGAGCACACTTCGCCCAGTTCAACTGAGTTCGGGGTGTGTGTGTGTGTGTGTTGGGGGGGGACGTGGACATTAACACCAATACGGGTGTCACCAAGTACATGGGCGGATTATGAACTTTCGGGCCCCTTTTTTTTTTTGATGTGATTTCCTGTATTCTGGTGCATTTTGGGGATGGCCAATACTAAATTCAATCAGATTTATAGCCTACATCCTGATTTGTTGATATTGAGGCAATGATTCCTTGCAAAGGCTTGGGCTTCAGGGCCCCCTGACCCCTTGGGCCCCTGGGCCTGGGCCCGGTAGGCCCGTGCAGTAATCCATCCCTGACCAAGAACACCAAAGTCCTGTGAAAGCTAATATCCACACAGAGATGGGAAAGCTGGAGCTGAGAGAAAGACATACACCAGAAAGGGAAAATGACAGAGAGAGAGATAGAGAGAGAGTGAGAGAGAGATAGAGAGAGAGTGAGAGAGAGATATAGTTAGAGAGTGAGAGAGAGATAGAAAAAGAGAGTGAGAGAGATAGAGTTAGAGAGTGAGAGAGTTCGAGAGTTAGATGAGAAGGAGGTTTGGGAGAAGAGATGGGATGAGGGTCAGGTCAGTGAAGCAAGCAGAGGTAAGAATGTGAAAATAAGGCAGAGTTTCAGTGCATTGCAGACTGGAAAAAGACTGGTAAGTTATACTTCTGAGGGGCGAATGATGGGGTTTGGAGAGACATACGATCTGATGTCTCAAGGTTTGTTACCCTTGATAGTCAACATTTCACATACACTTGGTACAATCTTATCTATACCCTCTTTACCAACGTTACAGCTGCTGTCAGTCACTCTGACACTTTTCACATCAGAATTAACTCTAAACTACTTGTTCAAATCTCTAAATCATTTTGTCACGTACGCAAATCACAGAGGAAATTTATCTTACTTCTGAGACACAAAGAGGTCTGACTGAATTACAGACATTTGAAAGTAATCACTGTGTTCCTGTTTTAAAAACTGTGCTTCCTGTTCTGAAAAAGGACGGCTAAGGAACTATTTTGTGATGACTAAGAAAGACTACCCCAAAATACAGAAATGTATGGAGTTTGCGTTGGAAACAGAGGACTCATGCCTCTCCCCACCCCATTTGATGTACAATATCCTACTGCCTACAGTGTCTACAATCAGCCTAGTTTGTAGACAGAACTGGGGCGTTGCTCACCATTTGCGAATTCACATGTAATTGAGTGCGCTACGTGTTTTATGCATTTCATAATGCAATAGTGAATGAGTGGAATTCCACCGATTGGTCGCCGTTCGTCTCGATTAGTCAAGCACTTCCACGCGCTCACTGTAAATATTTGACCCAAGGAATGACT
>NC_063189.1:27200685-27203185 GCF_017589495.1 Alosa alosa | reverse complement strand
CACTCAGGATGAGCTGTGTTGTTTTCACACACACACACACACACACACACACACACACACACATTTTCTCTCTCTCACGTACACAAACAGACAGACAGACAGACATTGTGTATTTTGTTACAGCGCACAAACACACATGGACAGGCACATGCATACGCATACTCATTAACATACCCCCCCCCCCACACACACACACACACACACACACACACTCACACATACATACATACACACACACACACACACAAACAGCCCACCTCTTCCAACTCTATAGATACAACATATGACAGTACCACATAGGCAGTCCACCATCTTACACAGGGTTGACATCAGACCACATGAACCCCAGAGCACTAGTCATAGTCCGCACCCCATCCAGTCAAGCGTGTCCACCTCCTGAGCTTTCCTGAGCTGAAAGGAAGTGAGAGTGAGACTTCGGCCTTACCCGACAGGCCCCGTGACCTCCTATAACTGGGAGCTGGCCTGCAGGACCCGGCTACTGTGGCTGTCAGTAGCCCCCAGCCAAGCCCTCCTCAGGGCCTCCTGTGACCCTGAGCTTCCTCTAGACATCTTCCCCACAGATCCTGGGTCAGGGTTACTCACGAGCTCCCCTGGTTCAGGAGATGAAGGGATGGATGTGTGTGTGTGTGTGTGTGTGTGTGTGTGTGTGTGTGTGTGTGTGTGTGTGTGCCAGGGGTTGAAGGGGTTAGTGTGGGCTCTGCCTCTGTCCCATGTGGAGTTGAAGCTGGTGGGTTTGACAGCTTGCAGGGCTGGCCCAAACCTGTCTGATTATCACCTGTGGTTCTGATTTTCTGACCTTGACTCTGGTTTCCTGTGTGCCCTCTTCTCTCCATTTCAACCCTATACTACTCTCTCTCTCTCTCACACACACACACACACACTCACACATACATACACACACACACACACACAAACAGCCCTCTTCCAACTCTATGAATGCAACATATGACAGTACCACATAGGCAGTCCACCATCTTACACAGGGTTGACATCAGACCACATGAACCCAGAGCACTAGTCTATAGTCCGCACCCCATCCAGTCAAGCGATGTCCACCTCCTGAGCTTTCCTGAGCTGAAAGGAAGTGAGAGTGAGACTACGGCCTTGCCGACAGGCCCCCGTGACCTCCTATAACTGGGGCGCTGGCCTGCAGGACCCGGCTACTGTGGCTGTCAGTAGCCCCCCAGCCAAGCCCTCCTCAGGGCCTCCTGTGACCTGAGCTTCCTCTAGACATCTTCCCCACAGATCCTGGGTCAGGGTTACTCTGACTCCCCTGGTTCAGGAGATGAAGGGATGTGTGTGTGTGTGTGTGTGTGTGTGTGTGTGTGTGTGTGTGTGTGTGTGTGTAAGGGGGTTGAAGGGGTTGGTGTGGGCTCTGCCTCTGTCCCATGTGGAGTTGAAGCTGGTGGGTTTGACAGCTTGCAGGGCTGGCCCCAAACCTGTCTGATTATCACCTGTGGTTCTGATTTTCTGACCTTGACTCTGGTTTCCTGTGTGCCCTCTTCTCTCCATTTCAACCCTATACTACTCTCTCTCTCTCTCTCTCTCTCTCTCTCTCTCTCACACACACACTCCACCTCTTCCTTCTCCTGTTCACCGGGTCGTCTAAGAGTAATCTGAGTTCTTCCCCTCTGACCCCCACCCCCTTCCATCTGCTCCCCCTACCCCTCTTCCCCCTCACCCTCCCTCATTTCTTCTACTCCTCTCTTTCTTCCTTCTTCTCTTCCATCATTCTATCCCTCAGTCTTCTCCTCTACCTTTACTCCTACACTCATTTATTTAATCTTCTTCCAACGACTAATACTGACGACCTCCTTTATTTCATTACTCGGCCTCCTGCTCTTTCACCTCCTTGTCCTCCTTCTCCCCCTCCACCACCTCCTCCTCCACCTCCTCTTCTTCCATCTCCTCCTCCTCCACCACCTCCTCTTCCTCCTCCTCCTTTTTACCAGGCATCCAGTACGATCCATATGCCCCATTTTAGCTATTGCTCCTCTCCTTCCTCCTTACTATCTTCCTCATCCTCCTCTTCTTTTGATTCCTCTGTCCAGGCCCTGCCTCTTCCTCCCATTTCAACCCTCTCCTGCCATGACCTCAAGGGACATATCACTCCCTGTGTAGGAGTTCAGGAACAATCAAAGTAAGGTTCCTGATATTGAAAACTTGGCCACAGCATTGCCAACCACCCTCCTCCTCCTCCTCCTCCTTCCTCTCCTCCTCCTCCTCCTCCTTCTCCTCTTCCCTCTCCTCCTCCTCCTTCTCCTCCTCCTCCCTCTCCTCCTCCATCTCCTCCTCCTCATCCTCCTTCTCCTCCTCCTCCTCCTCCTCTCCTCCTCCTCCTCCTCCTCCTCCTCCTCCTCCTCCTTCTCCTCCTCCTCCTCCCTCTCCTCCTCCTCCTCCTCCTCCTCATCCTCCTTCTCCTCCCTCCTCCTCCTCCTCCTCCCTCCTCCTCCTCATCCTCCTTCTCCTCCTCCTCCCT
>NC_063189.1:27188185-27190685 GCF_017589495.1 Alosa alosa | reverse complement strand
ACACACACACACACATAGGCACTCCAGAAACCCACCTTCCCCTTCACACACAAAAAAGCTGCTGTGCACACTAGGAAGGACAAGGGGATGTTGCGGCTGATTGGGTTTCCTAATGTCGGGGGCCATTTCACTGTCGATTGGACCACATCACCACTGAACTGCCATATTGTTCAGAGTCTGAGAATCAGTGCAGGGGAATTACAATCATCTCCCTCCCCTCTCCTCCCTCTACTCCCCCCTCCTCTCCCTCTCTCTCTCTCTCTCTCACTCTCTCTATCTCTCTCAAATGCACACACACACACACACACACACACACACACACACACACACACACACACACACACACACACACAGAGAGAGAGAGAGAGAGAGAGAGAAAGAGAGGTAGGCTCTCACTTGCATGCTGGCTGCTGATGATGAGGATGAGGTCTTAATCCAGGGGCTCAGGATAATCTAGTTTGTGTTGATGATTTCATTTGAGGCTGTCATCAGTCCCTCCCACAGCCGAGAGCTCAGGGCTCAGAGCAGAGGGGGCCCCATGCCAGGCCCTCAGCGCCACTAGAGGGAGGGCACCCATAGACGCCTCAGTGACGGCACACGCACGGCCCCCTCAGTAACGACACGTTTAGAGCTTCCTCTCTTCTCAGCCAATGGGCAGATGAAACAGGGAGGATTTGGCTGTCAGGGCCTAAAGCGATTTTCCTCCGATCACTTTCAGGCTTGTGTGTGTGTGTGTGTCTGGTGTGTGTGTGTGTGTGTGTGTGTGTGTGTGTGTGTGTGTGTGTGTGTGTGTGTGTGTGTGTGTGTGTGTGTGTGTGTGTGCGTGTGTGTGTGTGTGTGTTTGTGAGATTACTGGATATTGGAGATTGCAAATGAATGTGAATGAACTGTGTGCATAGTTATGTGTGTCAGTGTGTGGGCACACTCTATTTGTGTCAACATGTTTGAGTGTGACAATGGCTATGGATACATTTGTGTATTTTAGATTATGATTTTGTGTGTATTTCTTATTTGTTTATTATTCATTATTTATATATAAACATCTGTGTGTGTGTGTGTGTGTGTGTGTGTGTGTGTGTGTGTGTGTGTGTGTGTGTGTGTGTATGTGTGCATGTGTGTGTGAGCGCGTGTGTGTGTGCATGCATGTGTGTGTTTGTGCATACATAATACTCTGAGTATTTGGGATATTGTTGCAGTGTTATGGAGACGTCAGGAGGGATGCTTTGGGCAATAAAGGCTGGTGTCAGCAGGCAGCAAGGGACTCAAATCTCCTGTGAAAGCCTCCACTTTTCAGACTCATCTGCAGCCAATCAGGGCCCTCTGTATCTCCCGCTATGAGCTCATTGAGTTGTCAAGCTCCCAAACAGCCCCAGCTGGGATGGGAGAAAAAAGTACAACCACATAAACGTCTGCAACTTGCTGCACCTCGTGACCCATATCCCTCCAAACCTTTTTACTTTGTCTCCACCACGTAACCCTCCCCAACACACACACACACCCACACACACACACACACACCCACACACACACACAGGTTTCCAGGGGAAACGCCTTATCAAGGGGCTCCAGCATTGGTCAGGGCATATTTAAATGGATAGGAATCTTCAAATAGAAAAAAAGAAAGAAACAGAGGGGGGTGGGGGGGGGAAGACAGAGAGACAATTTCTTTTTCTACTTCTCCTTCTTTACACGGCCCCACCTTCCCGCTCTGTGTGTCTCCTCCGCTGTGTGGCTCTGTGGCGACTCGTCAGCGTGCGTTTGGCCACGGCTGGCTGCCTCGCTGAGGCTCCCCGCGGCGGCCCCGCCGTGCCGGGCCTCAGAAGATTAGAGGGCCCCTGGCAGAACCTAATCTGCCCCCGCGCCGGCCCACAATGCCACCCCACCGAGAGCGAGGCGCGCAGGGGGGAAGAGACTACTTTAATTCAGGACTCGCAGCCTATTCAGCCGCATGCCCAGGACCAGTTTATTTGATTTCCCCCCCCCAGCGAAAAGGGGAAGGGGTGGACATAAAGATAGATAGATAATGAGAAAGAGAGGAGAGAGAGAGAGAGGTAGAGAGAGAGGGAGCAAAGGAGAAAGAGGAGGGATGAGGTTAGAAAAATAGAAAGAAAGACAGCAAGAAAGAAAGATAGAGAGATAGAGAGAAAGGCCGATAGAAAGAAAGAGGGAGTGAGTGAGTGTCAGTGTGGAGAGGTGAATTAGCAGCCCTGTCTCAGGGTTATAGTGTGTCACTCTGGCAACATTACTCGCTGTCCCACACCATCAGTGTAAAAGCATGGCTACAGCGGGGGATCAGGAATCTGGGCAGGAGGAGGGAGGGAAAGAGAGAAAAATGGCCTGAGCAAATATGTGTCTGAGAGAGAGAAAGTAAGAAAAAGAGACTCTGTGGGAGGAGAGAGTTAGTGAGAGAGAGAGAGAATTATGGTGCCAACGAGTGAAAGAGAAATGTGGAGAGTTGGAGTGTGAGAGACAGAGAGAGGGAGAGAGAGAGAGAGAGAGA
>NC_063189.1:27163185-27175685 GCF_017589495.1 Alosa alosa | reverse complement strand
TATAATCTCATAACACCATGTGAGAGCTTAAGAGCTAACTTGTAATGTGTATGAGACCCTGTGTGTGCTTAGAGGCTTGTAACACCTTGTGACCTTACAAGTAATTTAGAATGACTTAATTTAGAATAACTCTCCTGGCACACTGGTACATTTCTTTCTTTATTATGTATACATTAACCCTCAGCTTGAAATCATGGGGTAGTCTACACGCAGGGTGTTTGCCCCGTAATGTATGTTGGCATACTGCGCCTGCCACATTGTTGAATGTTTGGTCAAATTCAACCCAAGTGCCTCTGACACTCTCACTAGCTGGCCTGCAAGAGTCCCCCAACATGGAGAGATGGATAGAGTAAAATTGTAAAAAGGCAGAAGACCAGCAGAATACATGGATAACATGAAATTGTAAAGAAGCAGAAGGCATGGATAGAGTAAATGTGTAAAGAACCAGAAGGCATGGATAGAGTAAAAGTGTAAAGTAACAGCTGTATGCCTGTCATTGCCATTGGACTGAGTTGGACTGAGTTGGACTGAGTAGTGGCTGCTCACTCGATTCTGCCCAGCTCTGGTCCTGATCTAGCATGGTTGTGATTTTGCCCTGAGCTGGCAGATGTCCACTGCAGCCTGTGCCAGAGCCATCACTTCTGCCAGCTGCTGTCTGGCACATCACGGGGCCGGATATTGGTGTCGCATTTCAGACAAACCTCACGTAGCCGCTCTGATGGCGGTGCTTTTTTCTCCCCTTCTTCGCCATCGACGGAGGCTGAAACCATTAGCGACCTTTTGCAGAGCCGCGCAAAGTAATTTATGAGCCCCGATCACAAGCAGGGGATTTACACAGAATAAATATTAGGTCTAATAAATCAGCCCGATGTTCTGTGGGTAAGCGCTCTGGCTCCCCCAGACTTTTTGCTGTTTAGACAATCTACAGGGCTTTTATTATGTGTAAGCAAAACATTGTGGCCCATCTTTTCATGTTTTATGCCACTCCTTAAAGCAAACTTCATCAATTTCTGTTGTATGAGGACATGGACGAAGGGGAGACCTCCATCTGAGATCTCCTGAAGTTGCTTTTCCTCCTGATTTATGATGGATAACAGTGGTCTGGTGAAGGGGGCTTAGTACTGTTTTGGTCTTGTCTTTCTAGTCCTCTGAGAAGCTTCCATGACTTCCTTTTTCTGTTGGTGTTGCTCCATAGCCAAGTGTTTGCTGTTTAGTATAGGGAAACCGGTTCTTTGGGTGATTGAGATTTGCCAGAAATGACTTAATCACTGCTTGTTAGGCAAACAGGCCCGGGGGAATTAGACCAGGGCTCCTGGCTCCGGCTTCTGATGACTGGTGTGGTGACTGGTGGGTTTGCTTATTGCTGCAGGGCAGAAGGGCTTTGTGGATTAAATCCCACTCCCAGTGAGAGATTTCATTGGTGGGGGTGTTGACCTCGTACTCATATGCTCGGCCACAATGTGTTTGCTGTTGCCTCGGCAAAAGCTGATAAATCCTGTGGAAGGGCCTGTGTACCAAGTGAGAGCGATTTGTGTGTGTGAGAGTGTGTGTGAGAGAGAGAGAGTGTGTGTGTGTGTGAGAGAGTGTGTGTGTGTGTGCAAACTTCTCATGACAGGCTCCCCTGTTCAGCCTCACATGCATCTAAATAGCCCTGTCACCAGCGCTATAGCACTTGGACGAGACTGCTGCTTCCTCGCCTCATTACACCAGAAAATCACCCTGCTTGCTGTGTGTGTGTGCGTGTGTGTGGGTGTGACACACAACCTGAGGAGGTGTATGTGTGTGTGTGTCCTTCCCAGTAAAGTTAGGCATGAACTTTTTTCTCCTTTTCCCTCTCTTCCTTCCCCCACACTTCTCTCATCTCCTCTCTTTCTCTCTCTCTCTCTCCCCTTGCCCCCCTCGCTTCCTTTCACAGGGTTTGATGGGCGCCTAAACACATGCATAATATATGCATTCCTCATTAAGATGATTGTCACAGGAAAAACAGTGCTTGGCTGACGGCAGGTTTTTGTGTGATTCAGAAACCGTGTGTGTGTGTGTGTGTGTGTGTGTGTGTGGGAGTTTGTGAGTTTTGCGTGTGTGTGTGTGTGTGTGTGGGGAGTTTGTGAGTTTTGCATGTGTGTGTGTGTGTGTGTGTGTGTGTGTGTGTGTGGGAGTTTGTGAGTTTTTATGTGTGTGTGTGTGTGTGTGTGTGTGTGTGTGTGTGTGTGTGTGTTTTCGCCACCATTCCCTTCTTTATTTATCAAAGGCTTTCCACAATCAGCGCTCATCGCCGCTGCCGAGGCAGTGGGAACAGATGTTAGCTGATTAAAGCGAAGCGCGCTGCCAAAATGCCCGTATTACAGGCCATTCACTGCCTGCAGACCAGCACACATACACACACACACACAAAAAACGCCTGAAGAGGGAAAAAAAACCCAAAGAAACACTGGAACTCTTCTTGGCCAGTCAGTCAGAGCGAGCGATCCCACGCCCCTGCTACTCAACTAGCACAGCTCCTTGTTTTTCTCCCTAGGTGATTATCCTCTTGCATTCATAACGGGGTCCTAACATTTATAAATGAGCTCTTTCCTTTTTGTAATAATAATTCTTTAACTCACAATCAACGGACTTGGCTATGATCTGAAATTCCCTACAGCCCACCATCAATATAAGTTAGTGTTCATGTTTTTGAGACACTTATTTCAGTGTCCTGAGTCCGAGATGGCCTCGGACACTGAGGCCGCCCACTGCAGCCCTGAGACGACGGCCTTGGCTGATTAAAGCCCTCAGCTCCCGCTCGCTTTCACATGGGAGCCCAGCAGGGGAAATAACTCTTAGATCAAAATCAATAAGCTAGTTATTCATTCTTTTTCTCCCATGTCTCGCTCCAGTCAAGAACTGGAGCACAGCATTGAACTGACAGTAATTTGTTCAGACGTTAATTACAATGCACTGGGCAATCATTTATTTTACTCATATTTCTATTTTACAATTTACAAACTAGATAAAAAATAACATAAATAAATGACGTTTCATGTACCTAAAATCATACAAAAACAAAAAATGACAGTATAGACACAAATAAGCACAACGTTAATCCATATGACTAGATCAGTTGAGAGAGAGAGAGAGAGAGAGAGAGAGAGAGATGATGGTGTTGTTAGTGTAATCTTTTGAAATATTCTACATTAAGAAGCTTGGCACAGTACATTCTAGTTCTCCTTCTCCTCTTCTTTTCAGTCACACTGTCCTTGCATATTCCAAACAGACCTGTCCAATAGAAAAGGCCTAACCAAACAATGACGGCATCATGGAAACACAGTCAGAGGTCCCAGACTTTTTCATATGTGCAAGCGTCACAAAGATGTGAGGACAAACAAATAAAAAAAATAAACAAAAACAAAAACAAACCCAAAAATCCCTCATGATCTGGTACACATATTCATCACAGGACGGACTGCGTTGGCGACATAATGAGAGTGATGGTAAAAATCAAGTCTCAAATGTTCATATCCCTTTCTTTAGGTGTGAAAACATTCCTGTAGTCTATTGTAGATACAAACACATGTGCCTCTTTTCCGTAGTTCTCCCCAAGTCCTGGGGCAGCAAACAGTAGTGTAGCTCCATCACTGTTTCCACGGCTTCCCATAGTTTTTGACTTCAGGGATGACTCAAAGGGTCTCTAGATTTACAGCTGAGTCTCCCATAATCCTTTGAAAAACACAGCACACACAGCAGAGGCTTAGCAAACAGCATTCAGCGCCAGGTGTCTCGCTTTACACAAGCATGGCCTTGGCGGCCAAGCGATCGGGCGGGAGTTAGTCTCTGCGTGTCCCTCACGCCCCTTCTTTTGAGTTTGCCTACTCCTTTAATTCCCTTCTTCTTCTCTTCCTTGAAATGTGTCTTTTTTTATTTTTGCAAACAGTCTGTCATCTGTCAGATAGACGAAAGCTCACAATGGGGCTGCGGCAGAATTTTTTAAGAAGACATTCTGTCACGAGCATACACAAACACATCGTGCAGCTGGGAAAAGCTGAGAAGACGCGGTGGTGTGTGTGTGTGTGGGGGTAGATTGGGGCGGGGGAGGAGGCTAGCTTGGCAGAAATCTGGAATCTCAGGGTGTGCAGTAAGTCCTGGTGGGGTTGGAGAGAGTCACAGACAGTGAGGGGGAGTTGGTATCCAGGTGGGTCACACGGATTACTGGACAGATGATGGCACAGGAGCAAAACTGTTGCCATGCTGGACGTCCACAGAGACAGCACTGCAGCTGAGAGAGAAGGAGAAGAAGAAGAAGAAGAAGAAGAAGAAGAAGAAGAAGAGGATGAGACACTGGCCCTCTGGACAAGCTCACAGTCCTACCCACACAAGCTAGGATGCTTATCTGACACTAACATGCACTGAACTTTAATGCTCTCCTTTCGCCTTGCGCGCTTGCTAGAGTATATATACTCTGTGACTGACGGAGACAAAGGTCTATTGTTTGGTTCTGCTTGGCATTTGAGGGGAACACAGTATGTGCAGCGCGCGCCATGTGGTCGCATTCTAGCATTCAGCTCATCCATTTAAACATCACTGTGGCCTGCCAACATCCGTTGGGGCCGGTGGGCCAGAGAGCTTGCGCTCGTGGTTGCGTAGTCCTTTTTGCGTCTTAATAATGGGATAAATATCTACGGGGCATAAGCTGTAAATGGAAACACCCCGTCATAAAGAGAGCAGGGTCAGTGGCTGCTTCCATTGGGGGCTTACCTTAGCTTAGCCAGCTGGCCCCACAAGCCTCCACGGAGACAGGGGGGTGCAGGGACAGGGGGCGGCCCATGTTGACTTTACAGCCCGCCAGCAGCCTCCAGTAAGGAAGACTCCAGGGAGGGAAGCAGAAGGGGAAAAGAGAAAAGAAAAAGAGGGCGAGGGAGGGAGAGAGAGAGAAATACAAAAGAGCCACAGAGAGGTGGAGGAGGTGAAAGAGAAAGAGAGAGAGAGAGAGAGAGAGAGAGAGAGAGAGAGAGAGAGAGAGAGAGAGATGCAAAGTGGAGCGAGGTTTTCTAATCCAACTGGTGCACACAGATTGTCGGCCAAGTGGAACCCGGTGGTGTATTGCGGAGTGGAGACAGATATTCCATTTCAAAGGGGTGGGGGTGAGATGGGTGTCTGGAGGTGGAGGTGGGGTGGGGTGGGGTGGGCTGGTCTGGAGAACGTCCAGCACTGGACGAGAGACCAGAGAGGCGCTTCACTCGGCACAGAAACCGACCGCAGATAAATGCCTCCCCACAGCATGAGAGCACTGCCGAGCCAAGAAAAAGGGAGAGGAAAAAAAAATCTCAAAAAAGAGAGAAAAAAGAAAATCGTTACATCTCTGAGGCCGCCATTTTCTCCACCGTTGTTAACTGCCAGGTGGACCGACTCTGCTCAAAAGTCTTAAAATGGCAGAAAAAAAAAATCCCAAGGGACTTATTTGTACATTTATACACTGATACATACATTTAAAAAAGCAAACAAAGTCGAGAAGAGAAACACCCTTTTAAGATCCACTGAAATGCAGAAGGCACAGCAGTTTAGCCTTCCAGAAGTCATTTTCCAGTCTGTCAATGTGAATCTCAAGCTTCCATTGGCTAAAGGGCATGGAGGGCGCTGTGTGAAAAAAAGTGCTCAATAGCTCTCATCCTCCAGTCTCTTCTGCTGCGTAATTTGCCATCGTCTTCTTTTTATGTTCAAAATTGTATTTAATTTAAAGTGCATGGATGAGGTAAATGGATTTCCAACAAAAAAAGTTCAAAACCAACACATAAAAAAACAAACCAAAAAATTATGTTTTGAAATTGTTATCCATTTATGTTGGTCTCAAACGGGAACCATTCTGTCTTGTATCTGTTGCATTTGGGACAGCATTCCTTGTGCACTGGTGAGGATCTTGTCTTGATGTGCTGCAGAGGAAATCCCTATTCTAGCCATGTCCCTGTAAATGAAAAAAAAAAAAGACAAGAGACCAAGGATCAACAAAAAGAGTCCCTCTGGGTCAACCAATCGGTCCATTTCACCAGACATGTCCTCACTCTTACTTTGTAAATCTACAACACTTCAGAAAAAATTCAGAGTCAACGTTTCATTAAATATTTTGAGAGAAAACCTGTTGCATCTCTGTTATAGTATAAGATATGCAGGATAAAGCTTTAAACTGGGTCTTATATTTCACACAAAATATACTCTGAATATATAAGAATACATTAGAGATCACAGAATAACACACAGGCTCTTATGTATTCACAGTAGGCCGGTCTGTTTTCTCCTGACAACACGGGTGACTCAGCTGTCAGTGAGGCCGGTGTGTGTCTGTGTGTCTGTGTGTGTGTGTGTGTGTGTGTGTGTGTGTGTGTGTGTGTGTGTGTGTGTGTGTGTGTATGTGTGTGTGTGTGATGACACTCACTCCTGAGTCAGGTGCACCACAGCCTCTGGGGTGGTATAGCCGGGCGTGAAGTTGAAGTTGTGGAGGAGAACTCAACTGCCCATGTTGATGGCGGACCAGCCAGTGAGAAAAAGCGGCCACTGAGCCCAGCACAGACACACACACATACCTGTGGAGGAGAACTCAGGACTGCTGGGGTCCAACAGAGCCGTGTTGGGCCTGACACCAGAGACAGAGACACACAGAGAAAATTTCATTTTAGCATCTACTTTATTTTGTGAGAAAAGCACGTTATAAAAAAGCTCTACTCTAGTATTTTTTAAATAAATGTGCAGGATTATATATACATACACACACAGACACACACACAATAAATGTATAAGCAACTTTTTTTTTCGCTTCAAAATAAGCACTTACGTCCTGGTTGCTCATGTCCCAATATGGCGCTCCCCCATCAGGCATATCACTTCCACATAACAATGTCAGAAGCTCCGTAAACGCCGCCGAAGTGAACTTCCTGTATGTGATGGCCTCTGGTGCTGTCCAGCGAATGGGGATCTTTCCTCCCTGCGATTGATAGGTTCCCGTTATTTCCTTTCAGGAGACACACACCACACCGGGTTACACACCCACACAGAGACAGGTTTGTCCTCACACATACACTTACACACTTACACACACCAGCGCGCGCACTCACACACACACACACAAACACACACACATACACACACACAAAATCACACACACACATACACACACACGTGCACACACTCTCACACACGCACACACACACACACACACACACACACACACACACACACACACACACAGAGTGTATGCGTTTCCTGGAAGAGAGGTCCAAGCGCTGGTCTGTTATTGTTAGTCATTAGGCGCATGGTGTGCGCACACAAAACCCCCAAGCACAGCGGCTTCCAGCTGACAAGTTCTTTGCGAGTGAGTCAGGCTCACAGAGCACAGCCAGAAACAGCAAACAGAACCTGTGGTCTGGGCCCCGTCCCAGAGTCTCAGAGAGAGAGAGAGAGAGAGAGAGAGAGAGAGAGAGAGAGAGAGAGAGAGAGAGAGAGAGAGAAAACAAAAGGGACACAGACACAGTGAGAGTGAGCGAGAGAAAAGAGAGAGGGGGACAGAGAAAGAAAGGAGTGAGAGATGGAGAGAGTGTAAAACAGGCAGAGGAAGAGAGGACTCACCCGTGTGGTGTAGGCCGCCTCTGGGTCCTCCTCCAGCACGCGGGACATGCCGAAGTCAGACACCTTGCAGACCAGGTTGCTGTTGACCAGGATGTTGCGGGCGGCCAGGTCGCGGTGCACGTAGCTCATATCGGACAGGTACTTCATGCCCGAGGCGATGCCACGCAGGATGCCCACCAGCTGGATGACGGTGAAGCGCCCATCGTTCTTCTGTTGGAGGCCGACAGGACAGAGGTTAGCCAGCGCCAGGTGTTAGCGTTCAGCTGTAGCCCAGGGGACTGAGCTGGGTGTGTTTTAGCCATTAGCCCCGTTAGCAAGGAGTCAACTCACCCGCAGGAAGGCGTCCAGGGATCCGTTCTCCATGTACTCTGTGATGATCATCACCGGCTTGCCTGCAGGGGGGAGGAGTGAGGTAAAGCCACTTTAGAGAAAAAAATAGTCCAAAAAAAACTTGGAATGTGTCATTTCTTTCTTTTTTGGAGGCGGGGAGGGGGTCTGTCAGTAAGACAGAAGGAATGCATCCGTCATTCCACTTCTAAATCAACTCGCGCTGACAGATCTGTGTGTGTGTGTGTGTGTGTGTGTGTGTGTGTGCGTAACCACGATGCAGGAAATGCTTGTTAACTGAACTGCGTGGGAGACGGAGGCATGCTTAATCACTATGGACTTCATACCCTGCCATATCTCTCAGCTGCAAATGATGAATTATGACTGACCAACTTATGACTGTCCTGAGTAGTCTCACACGTGAACAATCACACAGTGACCTCCTTTGCCTGTATTCAGACATGATTGACAGAGGAGGTCATGACCGTCCATGACCGTCCACAGATATCTGAGAGGGGTGGGGAGAGCTGCGGTCAGCAGCTGCGGTCAGGTGCCCTTGATCTGGCCTGGATCTGGCCCAGGTCCACTGGCTGCTTTCTGGGGAGAGGTCTTACTGGTCAGTCACTTCCTAACCTCCCCCATCTCTCATTTTTATCTTTCTCATCCCTCTCTCTCCTCTCCTCCCAGCCCATTTGACGACTGTACGAGGATCATTCAAACGTCTGGCTGGAGGAATCCATGTTTTTTATTTTCTCTCTCTCGGCTACCCACAGTGGTCATAAATCCTTGCTACGGTGATTTGCGCTTGTCTGTGTGTGCATTGGGAGGAGCAGCGGAGTCAGAGTGGAGCAAATTATCGGTTTTCCTTCTCATCCCTTTCCCGTCTTTAGTGGCCAGCGTGTTGGGGATGAGAGCGGGAGAGAGCCAGAGAGGAGGGGGAGTGGGGAGTTGGGTCTGGTCAGCCCTCTACAGAGGCTCCTAGGCACTCAGTGAGGGGATGCGAAGGGTGGCTGGGTTCACCTCGCTGCTCATAACCCCTACACTTTCCCCATCCAGTTTGAAAATCCTTTCTCTCTCTCTCTCTCTCTCTCTCTCTCTCTCGCTGTCTCTCACTGGCACCTTCTCTTTTCTCACACTCGGCCCCTTCTCTTTCTGTCCTCCAGCTCATTAGTATGTGTGTGTGTGTGTGTGTGTGTGTGTGTGTGAGTGTGTGTGTGTGTGTGTTATGAGATAGTATATGTGCATGTGTTTTTGTTGTGAAAGGGAGTGTGTGTGTGTGTGTGTGTGTGTGTGTGTGTGTGTGTGTGTGTGTGTGTGTGTGTGTGTGTTTTTGTTTACTGAATGCATCCACTGCTCTGGGCTATCAAGGCCTGCATTCCGGAATTACCTGCCAGTCACCACGGAGACAAGTCGGCACTATGGTAACGCTCACCCATTTGGAAGTAGGAGGAGGAGTGAAGTTCCGAGTTTTACAATAGCGCACAATGTGACACACACATACACACACACACACACACACACACACACACTAACACACACATACACACACACACACTAACACACACACACACACACACACACACACACACACACACACACACCCACACACACAAACCTCCTCTACCTCCAAGGAATGGTACTAATTCTGAAGCAGTGGCTTCATTATGCAAATGCGATCTCCCATTTAGCTGCCGTGTATCAAAGACAGTGCCCACGTCGCCCAGCGCCCTCGCTCCTCCTGAGGCGGGCACAACCACGGCGGCTGGCATCCTCTGCCTGGCACACTCTCTCTCTCACCCCATCCTTCTCTCTCTCACTCTCTCCACTGTCTCAGTCCATCCCTCTCTCTCGCTCTCTCTCTCCATCCCTTTCTCTCTGTGTGTGTGCCGGTGGCTCGGGGCGTTTTGTCTTTATTTATTTAGGACACTTTCAACATCATTAGGAATTGAACACCTTTAATTGGCCATGCTGGAGACAGAGACGGGAGGGGAGACGGGAGACGACGGCCATTGTGCGTTTACAAAGACAACTACACTCAAGACTCTTCCCCAGCAAAAGCGCTTATGAGAGGAGAGAGAGAGAGAGAGAGAGAGAGAGAGAGAGAGAGAGAGAGAGAGAGAGAGAGGGGGGAGAGGGAGGGAGAGGGAGAGAGGGAGAGAGACGGTGTGTGTGAGAGAGAGAGGGGGGGTGACACCACTAGTAATAAAACAACCTGGAGCTGAGGAGTGAGAGCATGCCCACTACGTGGAGATGTGCTAGGAGGTGTTGACTGATGCACACACCTCCTCTGTTCTGAGAGAGAGAGAGAGGGGAGAGAGAGAGAGAGAGAGAGGGGAGACACACCTCCTCTGTTCTCTCTGTTTTCACTCACTTCTTATTCTTTTCATTTTCTCTTCTCTGCTCCTTTCTTTCTTCACCCCCCTTGTTTTTCTTTTGTTTCCTTCCCATCTGCCGACACTGTCCGAGCTCATACATCATTCCGGCCCAGGGTTGGTGTGTGTGTGTGTGTGTGTGTGTGTGTGTGTGTGTGTGTGTGTGTGTGTGTGTGTGTGTGTGTGTGTGTGTGTGTGTGTGTGTGTGTGTGTGTGCGTGTGTGTTGATGCCAAGGCTGTCCACGGCCATTCAGGCAGCCAATGGGCTGTCCACATGTTCACTTTGACTCTGTTCTGGTTTCTCACAAGACGTTGGCCCCACCAACCCCCTGCCACACCACCTCATCTCTCCCTCCACTTGACTGTCTCCCTTTCTCATGCAGACAGAAACACATGCACACACACACACACAGCCACACACACACACAGCCATTCTTCTCTCATCTCTAAGCTGTCTTCTCTCTGCACTGCTGCTGACAGTGAGTGAGCCATCATGGAGAGAGAGAGTGAGAGAGAGAAAGAGTGAGAGGCGTTGAGAGGGAAAGAGAGAGAGTGGACGAAAGGGATACAAGAGGGAGAGAAAGGAAGGGAGGAAAATAGATGGACAGAGAGAAGAGGTGATGACTCTTGTACTTGCTCAGGTTGACAGGGAGAGAGAGAGAGAGAGAGACAACAACCTCAAAAAACGTGTCTTACAAAATACAGATTGGGTGACCATAAACTCCAAATAGAAATAGGACGCCATAAAAAATCATGGCAAGAAAAACATCAACGCCTATGCAAGTACTGTGACACAATGGAGGTTGAAGATGAAATACATTTTCTGCATAGGTGTCCCATTTATCAATTACTGAGAAACGACTTCTATGTAAGATTTAGCAGACACAATAAACAATTTATGTCACTAGATGCTAGTTCCAAAATGAAAATCGTCTTAGGAGAAGACACACAGACAATTGAGCTAGCAGCTCAGTTTGTGTATATGTGCCACAAATTAAGGTTAGAAAGCACATACGCAAGAACAGATTCTCTCACCCTCTCCACCAATCTTAAATCGTATTCAATCCCATCTCATCTAGAACTATAATTTCTAATCTTTTTTTTTTATTATTATTATTATTATTATTATTATTATTTAATTTCTTATAATTTATTTTATGAATTTATTTTATTATTATTTTATTTATATTTATTTACTTATGTATTTGTATGTTTATTCTTACTTATTTTCATGCTCTTTGTTTCCTCACTAACTTACTTATGATTTGTATGCTTTGACAACACAAGTGCTCTTGTCATGTCAATAAAGCTTTTTTGAATTTGAATTTGAATTTGAATTTGAGAGAGAGAGAGAGAGAGAAAGAGAAAGAGAGAGAGAGGAGGGAGGGGGCGAGTGAGGTGCTGATTTCTCAGGTCAGCTGGAGAGAGGGGCTGTCTGCTGCAGTTGCTGTTGAGTGTAACTATGCTTCCAGATCAGGAGAAATAGAGTAGAGGAAGTCACCAGCACTGCACACACGCACAAACACGCACACACGCACAAACACACAAACACGCACAAATCACTCACTCACTCACTCACTCACTCACTCACTCACTCACTCACTCACTCACTCACTCACTCACTCACTCACTCACTCAATGTATTTACATAATGCATTTATTTCCGTTGTTCTTTAATTTCATCTAGAAATGAAGTTAAGTGGCAAGAGTCTCTCGGTCGATGAGAAGGGAAATGAAAAAGTCTTGATGTCACATCTGCCAACCTGCCAAGTCTCCCCTTGCTAAGACACTCGCAAACAGGGGTTTGATCTTCATCAGCTCTGAATGGGGCCCTGCGTCATCTTTCTCCCGTGTGCCAAGACAATTTATGTGCAGCAGAATGCTGAGAGAGGGGGGTCGATGAGAATTTAAAACCCTTTGGGGAGAGGCTTGATGGGCCGTGCCGAGCGCTTTAATCTTAAACTAAAACAACAGTCTGCGCGATTTACTGCATTATGACAATGGATAGGACAGCAGAGACCGCGCCAGGCCTGGCCTACACAACACATGTCGCAAGCAGTACACACACACACACATGCACAGACCCACAGCACATGGGGAGTAATTAGAGATGTTTTCTTTTGGATTATGCCTCCTCTTGTATGTGTCATATTCATTTTGGGGTTCTCAATGCCTGCCGTTTACACTGTACTTCTGCATCGCCTAACACATCAA
>NC_063189.1:27145685-27153185 GCF_017589495.1 Alosa alosa | reverse complement strand
GGGAGGAAATTAACAAACTTATCCACAAGCCTCCATTTTGTGTCCCTACACTATGTGCATTGACGTGTCACAATTGGAATGTCCAAAACATCTCATGCAACTTGTAATCCATGCCAAAATGGCAAGCTTGTTTCTGCCTGAAACATGCTAATGTGGTGTTTCATTTAAGTTTGACAAAATCTGTTGTTTATCTGCTTTTCTCTGAGCTGAGTCTGTTTCTCTGCAGTTCACACTTCATCTGATCTGGCTCCAGCTGGAGAGGAATAAAAGTTCAGGGCGAGTATTTTCTTTTTCAGTGATATTCTCTCCTCCTCTCCTCTGCTCTCTCTCTCTCTCTCTTCTCTCTCTCTTTCTCTCGTGAGAGTGTGTGAGTGTGAGTAATCATAGAACCCGGCAGGGAGCAAAACACTCCACTTCCTCCCACCTACGTGAGAAGAGGCTGGAGGGGCGCTGGCCTTTATCATGCATCCACCCCCCCCCCCAGAGCAACTAACGCTAGCTGTTTTCAGCCTGAAATGCTTTAGACATTAGCGATGAAAGTAGGGGAAAGAGGTGACAGTGCAAATGTCTGAACTAATTGGCTTGGACACTCCACAGACTTCTCACGCTATATGCTCCTAGACACAATGTCCAGGTGATGTCCGATTGAGCCCATGTGTGAACAAAACCTTAATCACTCAGTGATTAACACAAACACACTCATAGCCACTACCTCTGGAACCGCTCTGGCCCAGATGTGGCCTCCTGTCAGGCCTCCAGTGCTGGCTGTGCTGTGCTGTAAATGGGGGGACTCAGGGGGACTACGTTTCCCAGCAGGCCACTCACCTTCTCATAGTACTTGACCTCGTACTCCAGGATGACCCCGTTGGGCCTTTCGGGCTGCTGCCAGGCCAGCGACACAGCGTGCCTGGTGATGTCCTTGGCCTGGATGGACGTAACAGGAGATGGAGCTAGAGAACAGAAAGAGAGAGAAAGAGAGAGAGAGAGAGAGAGAGAGAGAGGAAGAGAGAGAGAAAGAGGGGAGACATAGATAGGAAAACAAAGAACAAGAGAAGACAGGAGGAGAGACAGAGAGAGAAAATGAGAGAGAGAGAATGAGAGAGAGAGAGAATGAGGGAGAGAGATAAGAGAGGGAGGGCAGGAGAGAGGGTGGAAGGAGGGAAAGAGGAAAAGAGGGGAGAGATAAGAGGAAAAGAGAGAACAAGGGCAGACAGAGGGAGATAAAGATAGAGAAAGAGAGACAGGGGGAAAGAGAGAGTGCGGTTAGCGTGTTGCTAGGAGATTCCCAGGAGCTGTGGAGCTTTAGCTTCTGGTTATGTTACGGGGCCCCAGACAAACAAATGGCCCCCATAAAGTAATAAAGCCATATCAGCCCCAACCCCATGCCAGGGTCGTCAGGAACCGATGGAGGAGCTCACTGTCTGCCTAAAGAGGTGGAGGAGGCAGAGGAGGTGGTGGTGGCGGGGGGCAGATTTTCCATCAATGAGGCTAAGTGATCACAACGACATCTGATCAATGGAGCCTCTGGCCCCTTCACAAAGGGGCTGACCACGGGGCCCCTGCTTTTGAGCCACACCGCCCCTGCTGGTAATTACGGAGCCCTTCTGCTGGGAAGCAGATCTGGCCAGCGGATTCTTTATTCCTCCAAGCCTTATTACTCCGGCATGCCGGGAAGACACAGTCATCTGGGCCAGGAGGAGTGGGGTGGGGTAAAAAAGCACTGTTCCTTATCTGTAATCTATATGGCTTCATCTACCACCACCACCACCACCCCTCAGATTGCACCGATCCTACCGCGGAGAGAACTGGGCCCTCGAAATTCCCTCCAAAGGTGCTCTTAATTAAAAAAAATGTGTGTGTGCATGTGTGTGTGTGTGTGTGTGTGTGTGTGTGTGTGTGTGTGTGTGTGTGTGTGTGTGTGTGTAAAGACAGGCTGCTTTAGTGCAGAAATGCAAGAGGCCACAGTACTGACAGGCGCAGGGTCTCTAAGTAGACTGGGAAAGATTGGGAAGGAGAGCTATGGGAAAAGGAGGTGAAACGAGGGAGAGAGGGAGGGTGGGATTGAGAGAGCAAACGAAAGAGAAAGAGGGAGAAAGAGAGGGAGACAGGGAAGGGGAGAGAGAGAGAGAGAGAGAGAGAGAGAGAGAGAGAGAGAGAGAGAGAGAGAGAGAGAGAGAGAGAGAGAGACCCCCTGCAGCCAGACACAAAAGCCCCTTTTCCTGTCTCACACTTCCTGAACAACCTGAAATTAAACACCCTGTAAAACTTTACACACCTCCCGACGCAAACAAATGCCTGCCCTGGAATGAGCTTGTCTGCGTACCTAGTAAGTATATGAGACACACATACACACACAGGCACACGTGTGCATACACACACACACACACACACACACACACACACACACACACACACACACACACACACACACACACAGACACACACATGTGTTGTTTGAAATAGACACACACTATTTCAGACAGCAGTGCTGACAACACACATTCTAGTCTGTAGTCTGTAGTCTGTCGTTAGCCGCCCATCCAGTGAGCGCATGGAGACAAATCACTGCCACATTTCTGTTGGGCACTCTCTGTGTGTCAGAGTGACCCAGTTTAGAGAAACACAATCTCCACAATTGTGTGCAATAATTCAGAGGAGACAATGAACACCCGCACACCACACAGGCACATCTGCAAGCCATTAGCACACGTCAGTACATTGAATTCTTCTGATCACATATCTCTGAAACACACAGTCATGCAACACACAGAATACACACACACACTGGTGGTGACTCACCGGCCTGGTTGGTGGTGACGGTGACAGAGACGGCCTGTTGAGGCCCGGGGCTCTGCGTAGACACGCCGTTGACCGCCCAGATCTCGAAGGTGTAGTTGGTGTGGGCCTGCAGGTCGGTGATGGAGACGCGGGTGGCGCGCAGGCTCAGCTGCTGCGGCGAAAAGTGGACAGCGTTGCCGCAGGGCGCGCACAAGCTCGGTGCACCTGGGGACGGGCCCGGCCCGCAGCGCTTGCACACCACGTTGTAAGCCAGGTCCGAACGGCCGCCCGAGGAGGCTGGCGCCGTCCACTCCAGGTTGACCGACGTCTCGTTCACATTGGAGATGAGGTTCTGGGGAGCAGACGGGGGTTCTGGGACAGGGAGAAGAGAATCCACTGGGTATTTACACGCTAAAACTAAAAATAATAACAAAGCTTGATTTGGATGATGGGTAGTTTGATGTACATTTATAACATTCTGACTTTCTTAATGTCCATGTACAGTATTTTAAAACATATTTTATTGCTCTATTTCATTTCATTTCACAAATTTGACTTAATTTTTATTTATTTGTGAACATACGGTTTTATACTATGGTGACATTTTCAAAACGTTTTTTGCAAAATACAAGGGGTTTTAATTGTCACAAGTCAGGCTAATTATTTTGATGGGTTTGATGTACAATGTTGATGTAGGAACTAAACACATACACACACGCCTATTACCAAACTATGACAAAGGCATAAAAACAACACGCACACACACAATCACACACTCTTACATAAATACACAATGAAGTGGCATACAAACATAAGCATTTCCCAAACACACACCCATCTGACACCCTGAGCAGTGACGCATGTGTGCCGAACTGTTTGCCTCTGCGGTGTCTCTGTAAAGCAGTCACAGCCCAATTTAGGGATAATTACATTTATGGCAAGCCATCGCCACATGGAGCAAACAGTGTTCGCTTTGAGGGAAGAGAATTTCCCAGCAAGGCACAACAAGACATACTGATAGTATCAGAGAGAGAGAGAGAGAGAGAGAGAGAGAGAGAGAGAGAGAGAGAGAGAGAGAGAGAAAAAAAAAAGTGGATGACAGAGGGAAAGAGAGATAGAGAGAGATGATTACATCTCCATAATTGAGGATTGCAGTGATAGTGATCTCACAATGCTAATTCGTTTGCCCTCGGTACCATTCTCATTTCAGTGGAGATGTGCTCTTCTAATCGAAGAGGGGACTGACTGAACTTCTCTCTCTCTCTCTCTCTCTCAGTCTCTTTTCTCCTCCTCAAAACAGTCTCTTGTGCTTTTCAACACGTCAACAGACTCAAAATCATATTCATACAAATCTATGTCAAATAAACTTGAACAACACATTCAGAACACACACACACACACACACACACACACACACACACACACACACACACACACACACACACACACACACACACAGACACACACACACACACACACACAAAACACACACACACAGTGCAGGGGAAATCAAATGTGTACACACTTGATGTTGTGCTAACTATTGTACTTGGTACTAGGTACAAGTCATAGACTGAATAAATAAGGTGCACACACACACACACACACACACACACACACACACACACACACACACACACACAGGTTACAGCACATAACACTAAGCTGAGCCTTTGATGGTGATTTTTGTTCTAAATTTGGTAATTGAATCGTTTAGGGAAGGAGAGAGGGAGCAGAAAAAAGGCCTGATCCAGGGCCCAGTTTCCCCGATAACGACGGAGACACGCTCTTCTGAGGGTTTTCTACAATTCATCTTCTACATCGCTCATTTGGTTTTTCCGACTGTTTCCTAACATGCCAGTAGTGTGAACGCTGCACTGCTCTTAAGATGCTCTTAAGGGGAGCTGTCCACGTTAATAGTTCTCAAATATCCTCTTATTTGACGGTGATGTCAGGTGACTGCACGTCACAGCTATAGGCCTACCATTTAAACTTCGGATCTACACATTAATTCACATCAATACGAAAATACACTTTGACATCTGCATAAGCATCCCAAGTAGGTTATATACCACACAGAGACATAAATAATTGTAATTATTTTAAGATTAGATTGTTGCACCATGCAATAATTTTTTGTGTGTCAAGAACACATTTGAAGATAAGAAAGAAGTCGAGTAAAAAGAGAGGAAATGTAGGCTTAGATTTTGATGCAGTAGGCTACAGACTAAACCACATGTTGCTTTTCTCTGCTTTTTACCTCATAGGCCTAATAAAATATAGCCTTCACTTAGCAAAGATAATGTCAAACTATTCTGGCAACGTCTCGTTTCATAACTTGATTGCATTTTTGTCCGCTTTTCATCAGAAGAATGGGAACGTAAGTTGGATTATGTATTCTAAGTTGTAATTCCTCTGTATGTCCTGATGGTGACCTCAGTGAGAAGTACTGTTAAGACGCTCTTAGCCGGTACCTCCTGGAGCACTCATTGATCTACGAGTGTTTTCACGACGCCTTAAGCTACGATGGTTTGGGAAACAGTCGGCAAATCTTAAGACGTTCGTAAGAGGGACTTTACGACGCTCTTAGGCTTAAGATGCTTTCGGGGAACTGGGCCCTGGTCTGTTGGTGTGTGTGTGTGTGTGTGTGTGTGTGTCATTGTGTGTGTGTGTGTGTAGGATATGATTCATTTGAAGAGAACTGGTGACCCTGGTGAGGGTGAGATAGGATTCAGCTGCAGGGACACTGCCTCTCTTTCTCCCTCTCCTTTTCTCTCTATCCCCTACTCATTCTCTCTCTCTCTCTCTCTTTCTCTCCCCACACTCCCTCTATCTCTCCCTGTGTCAGTCCATCCGTCAGCGGGGCCACCCTGGCCCACAGGAACTTTGGGAGCTGAGGGGGAGGCTGTGCGCCAGCAGGGTTGATTGACAGTGGCTGATTAAGTCTATCAGCTTCAGTGCATTTTAATACCACAAGGTGAGAGCAGGGGAGAGGGAAGCAGGGTCAGCATGCTTTACTCTCTCTCTCTCTCTCTGTTTCTCTTCTCTCTCCCTCTCTCTCTCTCTCTCTCTCTCTCTCTGTTTCTCTTCTCTCTCCCTCCATCTCCCTCTCTCTTTCCCTCTCTCACTGCCACTCTTGTCTCTTTCTCTCTGTCCCTTTATCTTTTTTTACTGTGGTCGGTCTCTGTCTTTTGCTCTACTTCTGAGAGAAAGAGATGAGTGTGGGGGGTAGAAAATGTCACTATTTGTGTGTATGTGTGTGTGTGTGTGTGTGTGAATGTGAGAGCTCCATTAGGTTGAGTATCTGTGTGAACAGACTTCCATTTGAAGTAGGTAGGATCTAGGATAATCTGAAGAGAGCTATGTGTGCTTGTGTGTGCTTCTTAAAGTATGCGGTGTCTGGAAAGGTGTGGCATGTGTATATCTGTACTCACCCACTCTGTGTATATACAGTATATATATGTGTGTGTGTGTATGTGTGTGTGTGTGTGTGTGTGTGTGTGTATGTGTGTGTGTGTGTGTGTGTGTGTGTGTGTGTGTGTGTGTGTGTGTGAGGTGAGTGCCTGTGGTCTAGCCGTGTGATTATCCTGCGGAAGCTGGGTGATAACATTATGATTAACCTAGAGTCCCCACAGCTCAGAGTTCAGGCATGTACCTGTCAACCCCCGCAGTTAAACCTTCTCTCTCTCTCACACACACACACACACACACACCTTATCACTGCATGGAGTCCCCTGAGGCCCCACCATAACACACACATCAATCTTGAGTCATTCCCCACACACAGATCCAGACACACACACACACACACACACACACACACACACACACACACACACACACACACACACACACAGCTTCCGATCCCACACTCTGTGCATACATGTTATTTTTAGCACAGCGTAGCTTCCTGGTCGATAGTAATAAGCAGTAGAAGGTAAACAGCTCAAGGAAGTGCAAAGCCAGGGTCAAACGTGCTCTTCAAAGCATTGCTGAGCCCCTGCCACAGTTAAAGGAACCAACAGACGACAGTAAAAGAAAAAGAAAAAAACTTTAACTTTACTTTCCCTGCACTTGCTCACTTTAAAACCTCTAAATGGGAGTTCAAAGGCACTCCAGAGTTCACTAAAAGTTCCTCATAAACACCTGAGGCTAGTCAGCTCAACTCCACTTAGCTCCACGCTGCTGTGTCGGCTGTTTGGGCTGGCGGCTGTTGCTGCTGTAGGGGTGCTTATTTAGCTCAACAGTCATGCGTGTCTGACATCGTTATTAGAGGCTCACGCTGACTTGGACCAGGTGGGCTCCGGGACTCTGATAAAGTCATGACCTCATCCGAGTTGACATGACATCATGTCTCTGGGGACGATGGCATACATGCTCGGCGAACTTTGTCACGCGTTAATCACAAAACAACGTTGACGGTGATAAAAACAAAAAAATGCCTGGGGATTTTTGCTCGTTCCCTATGACAGAATCCCAACGACCTAGAGGCATGCTGAGACTCCTGAAAAAATCCCTTGTACCGTGGAAAAATCTGTACTTACAGATTTACACAACAAGGTTTTATGACATTAGTTGCTAGCCTGGTGTAGATTTTACACCACCCTGAAGTTCACAAACAACTGTGCGGTACAATTTTCCGGTGCATTCTGACAGAGAGTGTGTGTGTGTGTGTGTGTGTGTGTGTGTGATAGGCAGAGATGGCCTACTTACGTGTGCAGG
>NC_063189.1:27135685-27138185 GCF_017589495.1 Alosa alosa | reverse complement strand
CCATCCTTGTTTTGCTGGTGTGTTGGGCTGCATAAGGCCAGTATCACAGCACACATGCTAAATTAAACGTCTGCAGGGTAATGGGGGCCCTCATATCCTGGCTGAGGAATGTTGTTTCTGTCCTCTTTTTCTATTTCCCTTCTACCGCTCTGTTTTTTGAAGTTCATTTCTCTCCGCTACTCGCCTCCTCTCTTCTGCTCTCCTTCCTTCTTCACTCCTTTCCTTCGCTCCTCTGCCTACAGCACTAGCTCTTCATTAGTTTGTCTGTGGTGGCCATTACTAGAGGTTGAGTTCTTACATTGAATACCCCCCTCTCTTTCTCCTCCTCTCTCTCTTCCTCTCTCTCTCTCTGACATGGCATACTGAAGAGGCTGAGATGAAGAAGGGCCTCAGGCCCGGATAAGGATGTGTCTGCACCAGGACCCAGTTGTGCAGTCCTGCACTGGCTCATAGTCCTGTGCTGTTGGACCCAGTTGTGCAGTCCGGCACTGGCTCATAGCCCTGTGCTGTTGGACCCAGTTGTGCAGTCCTGCACTGGCTCATAGTCCTGTGCTGTTGGACCCAGTTGTGCAGTCCGGCACTGGCTCATAGCCCTGTGCTGTTGGACCCAGTTGTGCAGTCCTGCACTGGCTCATAGTCCTGTGCTGTTGGACCCAGTTGTGCAGTCCGGCACTGGCTCATAGTCCTGTGCTGTTGGACCCAGTTGTGCAGTCCGGCACTGGCTCATAGTCCTGTGCTGTTGGGAGCCCTGGCCGCAGTATGAGTGGGGGTGAATTACAATGCTGGGAGTCGGGGCTCCGCTAGCCAGCGGGCGCTTTTGTGGCAGTTTACTGCTCCGTCTGTTTCGCCATTCTACCCATGGCCTCCACCTTACCGCTCTCCCTCTCTCTCTCCCTCTCTCTCTCTCCCTCCAGCTCATTCATCTCTCAATCTCTCCCTCCTCTCTCTTGTTTTTCAGTGTACCCTTTACTGCACCCCCTAACTTCCTTTACATTCTCTTTTCATCCCTCCTTTCTTTCTCTCTCTCTCTCTCTCTCTTCCAGCTGGTGAGTGAGCGGAGCTGGGAGCTGAAGAATGGACTCAACACCACTGTGCCAGAGAGGGTCACGGCTGCAGGGAGAGAGGGAGGCATAGAGAGAGAGAGGGAGTGATAGAGAGAAATAGAGAGAGAGAGAGAGAGAGAGGGAAAGGGGTGAGAGGGAGAAGGCCCTTATTGATTCAGGGGGCTTTTGACATGCTAATGTTCTTACTGACAGCTTCAGCCTCCCTCTCTCTCTCTCTTTCCCTCCCTCTCCCTCTCTCTTTCCCTCCCTTCTCCCTTTCTCCACCCAGCCAAGGGCCTTCAAAGCGAAAGCCAGTCTGACAAAAGCGAGCAGGGAATGCAGAGAGCTGGCGGCTCATTGGCCACTCTGGTCTCGCTCGCTCGCTCGCTCGCTCACTTTAGCTGCCCGCAGCACGGCAGCAGGGCCGCAGCCATGACTGACCGCATGAAGATGGAGACAGAAGCAAGTCACGGCGACTGGACGGAACAACACAGGAAAAACCCAACATAGCACGGCGTCTTCCTCTAGTCCAACTCTGCACAGTGCAGAGCAACAGAGCTGCGTGTGATGTAGACAACAGCGCGGTCCACTATAATATAGGCCCTTTGGCCTTGATCACACTCACTCTCAAACATGTACTGGTGCCTGGACAGCTGGATATCTACACAACACAGCGAACAGCGCAGTTGCTCTTGTTATACTTCCTTGTCCACTTGGGAGGCATCCAAGCGTGGAATACGTTTGAGATCGCTCAGATCCTAGCGAGCATGCAAAGTACAGCATCAGCCACAGTGCGATGCAGACGACTATGCAAATCTGCAGAGTGCAGCACCGAGGAGCATGAAGGGGAGCAGCAGAGCAGTGCAGCAGAGTGCCCTGATGGAGCTCATTATGACCCACACACACACACACACACACACACACACACACACACACACACACACACACACACACCTCACACACACCTCACACCTCACTCTGTGTTGACAGTTTACAGGAAAGCGTGTGACTTATTGAGTTTCCTCAGGGGTCAACGCACCACAAGACCAGAAGGAAGGGTGCATGTGTATGTGTGCATTTGCCTCTGTGTGTTGAGTGAGTGTGTGTGTGTGTATGTGTGTGTCAGAGAGAGAGCATGCGCGTGTGTGTGTGTGTGTGTGTCTGTGTGTGAGACGACTAATGCTCGGGTCACCCTTTCCGGCCCCTGTGCCTGTGGCGGGTCTGGCCTCGGACTGCAGGGCAGTTATGGAGGAGGCGTTGAGAGAGGGGAAAGGGCCCTGGAGCCCATGATTAATGTCCAGCTGCACACTCAAAGGAGAAGTGTGTCAACACCGCCGCCATGATGGCTGAATTACACACACGCACACACACATACATACTCACCGGGGGTGTGCAGGACTGTGATCCGTATGTGTGTGTTAGGCGAGTCAAGGGAATGTGTGTGTGTGTGTGTGTGT
>NC_063189.1:27060685-27130685 GCF_017589495.1 Alosa alosa | reverse complement strand
TGCACTAATTCACAGAACTTCATTTGCTCGCCATTCAAATGGACCCAGCTCCACTATTAGGCCCAGACTCATTTGTCTTCCCAAATGAAGCCCAAAGTGGATTAAGCCTCCCAACTTTTTATCGATATCACTTATGGAGGCACTTATTTGCTTTTGATGAAGGGAAAGAGAGAGAGAGAGAGAGAGAGAGAGAGAGATTGTGTGTGTGTGTGTGTGTGTGTGTGTGTGTGTGTGTGTGTGTGTGTGTGTGTGTGTGTGTTTGAGAGAGAGAGAGAGAGAGAGAGAGAGAGAGAGGCTGTATGGCGATATCTAGAAACAAGTGCAAACTTTTGAACAGAAAGAGGGCTGTGCGGCCCAGAAGGCAGCCTTCCCAGCATGCCATGCCTGCTTGGCGCCCCCAGCGAGGCGTGACTTCCACCTCCGCTCCGCAGCAGATGAGCAGCGTGGGTACAGCTTGCACAAAAAGAATAAAAGAGAAAGACAAAGGGAGAAAAGAGAAATAAAAGATAAACTCCGCTTGCCACACACCCCCCTCCTCCACATTCAAATTTGAACCTTGGTCGATTGTGACGCCACCGAACCCTGGCTCTTGCAGGTTTTCCGGGCATACCCCACTAGCCTGCAGCTGTCAAAATTTTGACGTCTTAATCAAGCTCGGCCATGACCCCGGTCGGGTGCGGGGGAGGGCGGCCTAAAGCTGGCGCGCACCTCTGACCCCGTCCTGTGTTCCTCACCTCGAGGTCCTCACAGCCCCGCCTTGCTCCCCGACACCCCAACAATTGGGGCTCGGCTCCTATTGACGCCTCACGGGCCATGAGGCTTGTACCCCTCCCGGCCTGTCAATAGGCCTTTCAGTCAGGGGGGGCCCTATTGAACGTTCCCCCCCCTCTCCTCCTCCTACACACACACACAGACACACGAACACCCCCACCCACATTGGAGGTGAACCCTCAGGCCCACCTCCTCCTCCTCTACCTCCTCCTCCTCTTCCTCCTCTCTCTATGGCCTGGCCTTTCTTGCCTTCACACTTGGCCCTGTGAAACAGACAGTGAACCAACTTTATGAATGGGTAGGCAGGCATAGAGAGAGAGAGAGAGAGAGAGAGAGAGAGAGAGAGAGAGAGAGAGAAGAGAATGAGCATCTTTTGAACCCTTGTGTGCCTGCAAAGATGAGACTCTCCCCAGAGAAAACGTGCAATGAGATAATCTGCTCTCAAGGCCTAGGAGGCAGGGAGAGAGAGAGAGAGAGAGAGAACGAAAAAAAAGAAAGACTGGTGGCTGTTGGTGTATGGCTCCAAGATCCCCCATAAAAAGTGTACTGAGAGCCCTCGAGGTAAACGTCTACCATAAGGCTCGCCACAAAGACACACCATGGTAAGTGGAGCTCGTCACACCTCCAAGCCAAATGTTAATTGCAGTGGCTCTTAGAGGAAACATATACGAGGTGTTGTGGAGAGAACATGAGTCCCATTTGGGCTGAGAGAGCTCACAAAATGCTCCACAAAATGGCGACTGTCTTTCTCTTTCTTTCTCCACAGTAATCACTGGCAAGAAGGTGAACAGCAGGAAGAACAAACTGTTGTTTGGCACTGCGGCCACATTTCCCTTCGCACAAAAAAAGCATATTAGCAAAGAGTCCAATATTTGCTGAAAAGACAACAGAGAGATGGCCAAAAAAGGTCACAAAAATCGCATCAAACGAGGATAAAGTTCTCCAGCTGAAGGCCAAAATCAACGCTCCTACATTCACAGCTCTTGCAGGACTTGTTGGACACTGGCCAGAGATTAAGAAGAAACCATAACCTCCGCGGTAAAGAGCACGTACTAGCAGACCGCATCTCATTCCTGTGCTGTTAGAAAGACACTAAAAACGGGCATAAATATCAGCCTTGCCGAGCAACGGCCCCCTTATCTGGCCTGCGTGTTAAAATACCACATTTATTGAGACACGCTGTGTTATCTCCAACAAGGGTTAAGCTGACTCGAGTAAATGTGCTCTCCCATATGTATAACTCAGGCTCTCCCTCCTCCCTTGCACACTCTCAGGGCAGAATGAGCAACAAACGAGGGGGAGATGTAGAGGGACCTGGTACATGCCACCCCTGCCTGGCTCATAAAAGCCCCCCTTCGCCTGAGAGAAAAATGGCGGAGCAGCACCCACCCTAAGAAAGGCCCTCTTATTTCCTCATCCCTCCCTCCCTCCCTCTCTCTCTCTCTCTCTCTCTCTCTCTCTCTCTCTCTCTCTCTTTCTCTCACCACTACTTCCATAGCTGCCCACCCTGCGGCCCACACAAACCCACACAAGAATACACAAACTGCGACCGCCCGCTGAGAGGGCCAGAGCCACCCCCACACACACACACACACACACACACACACACACACACACACACACACACACACACACACCAACACCCCCTCTCGCCAGCCCGCAGGACCCCTAAATTACAGCCTGTATTTGTCATGCAATTAGGCTGCCCAGATAGCCGCCATAAATAAAGTAGAGAGGAGCGGCGAGGCGAGGTGGCCGTTCATCACGCCGCTGAAGCTCTGACCCTCTTCTGGACCAGTCGGGGTTTTTTACGGGATAGAAGAGAATCAGGGGAGGGAAAGAAGAGGGGGGAAAAGAAAGAGAGAAAAAGAGAGGGGTCGGGGCAGCTATTTAAAACTGTCTGGGTTTGTACTGAACAACCCCTCCTCTCTCTCTCTGCCCTTTCTGCTGATCCCCTTACCCCCTACCCCTGCTAGCGTTCTTCATTCTGGTGACCCCTGCATCACCCTGAAGCTAGACCGGCTCTCCATAACCACCAAGCTCGGCTCACAGACACCTGAGTACCGGGCCACACAGAACAACGAGTGAGAAAGAGAGAGACGAGTGCTTTACCAGAGGAAGATCATCTTTCAGACTTTCACAAACTCTCCCCCCTTTCACTCTGTCTTTCTCTTGTTCAATGTTTTTGGTTTACTCTGTAACAAGCCCTTCGTCTCTTGAGAGAGAGAGAGAGAGAGAGAGAGAGAGAGAGAGAGAGAGAGAGAGAGAGAGACATTGCGGGAGCTTAAAACTCATGATCTAATTACAGAGTTTTCCGCCCGACACACAACATGCGGCTGTTGCTCAAACAGAAAATAATTAGTACAAATATTTTTTTTTTACTAGCAGCTCCTCAGGGGGAGGTGTTTCTGATTTCAAACAGAGAGATCCATAATCACAGTCAGTGTGCCCCTAACTAGAAATACTGCCTCTTAATCCATGGCTGCCAGGGAGCCCCCAGCTGTTACTGCCTGTCTTACTTTAAACCATAATTGTTTCTGGATGAGGGAATTTAATGAAGCTTGGGGTTTATAAAAAAGATATGGTCTTATTTATATTAATATTATATATTTTTTCTCCCATCTTTTTGGTGTTAATTGCAAGCAGGTAAGGTGATTATTGTGTTCAGGATGCCACAAATTACAAAAGCAGTTTGTGAGGCCTAAGAGAAACCCTCTGTATTGTAGGAGGGGAGGGACTTCCTGCAACACAATGGTGGTTCCTCTTTGTTGAAAGTGCAAGGGGGTTAAAAAAAAGCCAGAGAGCCAAATGACACAAAGACCTATGAGGAACTAAGAACCAAAACTAAAAAAAGCACTGGATACCAAAAAATGAATTCTTCCTACAGTGTGGACCAACATCACTGATGTATAATAAGTGGGAATCAGGAACCAAATAACCAAACCACAAAAGCAAGAACCAAATAAAAAAAAAAAAAAAATATAATTATTCTATTTCTTAAGTTTGGTTTTGAACCATTTACAGCACAAACAGTTTGAGTAAGCAGCATTGTGGTTGTAGAGTCAAAGGTAGAATAGATGTGGATATCAGATCTTTACCTTGGCAGGCTCCTGACCGCTCCTCGAATCCAGGGTTGCACAGACAGTTGCCGATGGGCACCAGCCATTCTCCGTCCGCCCCGCAATACATCTTGGGAACCTCGCGCTCCTCCGAGTTGTCCACGCAGGAGCCGCGCACCTCCACCAGCGAGGAGGTGTCGGCACCCGTGGTGGTGTCCGGGAACTGCGCCAGGTTGCGCACGGTGAGCGGGCACTTCTTGTAGAAGATCCGCACGGACACCAGTGCGATGCAGGCGCCCACGTCCTGGAAGGCCAGGTAGAAGCCCTTCCGGGTCAGCACCCCGACGTCTCTGACCTCGGTGTTGAGCTTCATGATGCGGTCCCCGATATCCACCTGCGTGAAGCTCTCATCGGCGGCGATGGTGTCGATCTTGGAGAACTGGTTCTCACGAATGTAGCGCTCCTTGTCGTTGTTGGACTCATAGTAGTAGAGGTTAAAGGTCTCCTTGCAGGTTCCCATGACGCCGGGAAGACTGTTGCAGTCCCGCAGCGTGAACTTGATCTCGATGTAGACGCGCTGGGCCCCGCCGCGTGGGATCCAGTCTGTCCGGAGCCAGTTATTCTGGTTGGGCTCCATCACGTTGCACACTTGGTAGGTCCGTATGGGGGTGTTTTTCTCGTCCATGATGCTCACTTCTTCCCACTGCCAAATATAACACAATTATGAAATGGCTGTTTCTTTTTTTTTTTTTCATTTCCCATCCATTGCCAAGTAGCTTTGCATTCCAACTAAGTTTGATTAAAAATATGCTCACCAAGAGCTGTGATTACTTGAATAAAACACAACTGCAACATGTAACACCTGTCTTTTTGTTGAGATGGATGGAAATCTACACAGATTTGTGCTCAGTTAAATATCGGATACTATTCATAAAATGGGATGGTGAGGGCCTACCTCAATTAATAGTGTTTACATTAAAAACCCTCTTATGAACGTTTTAAAGAAACAGAAGTGCCTATTCTGGCAACATCATTCTTGTTTCTGCAGTACATTAGTTAATAATAGAACTCCTTTCAGAAGTCGGAAGAAGTCAAATTAAATATTTCATAGTCTTTTAAAATTCGTGCATTTAAATGTTTAAAACTATTGTATTAGTAAGACAGTCACTGTCAACCAACACACAGTGGTAGGAGAGAGAACAAAAATGAGCTTTTTCTAAAAGCTCTGCCCAGTAAGATTAATTTCGCTCTGTTGGCTCTAAAATTCTGACCATGTGGTTTGTTACACAGTCCTTGGTGAGACAAGTGTTCTTCCAATAGCTATCATTTGTAAACAATGGGCACAAACACCCTCATCAATGTCACATTCCCTCGATGTGATTACTTCCCTATTAGTAAGCTGTAATAACGTACAGCTCCAAAAGTTCCTTACTTCCTGCTGGTGAGAGCTAAAAGATGAGATGTGTAGAATTCAGGGGTGTTTTGAAAAGGGCTGTCATGATCTATGACGCTCTCTTTTCTTCTCCCTTTCTTACTCTTTGTAAGTCGACAGAAAACCCAGCTGCCACTGCGATAGAGCTGTACACTTCCACCGACTGTGAGAAGAAGGGGGGTAATTCGCAATCAAAGCTTGAATAAGGCCTTGACGGCTCTGCCAGGACCCTGTCAATCACTCGGTTTGGTGAGATAAAGCGAACGGGAAGGAACGCTCTACAAGAAATGCCAAGTTCACGATTAAGCTCGGCGAACACAGGCACATGCCTGATATACTAGCACGGAAAAAAGATCTTTAAATAATATATGACGTGTATACTAAATAGGCTATATTTCTGCTTTAGAAGACTAGGCCTATAAGGAAAAAATAGACACGTTGTCAGAATAACTGCTTAAAATCTGAAACGCAGGCAAAAAGACAGGCATGAAGCACATGTTAAGTCATCTTAAAGGAGCAATAATAGGCTACAGTAGGCCTACTGTACGAAAAAACATAATGTATGTTTTATCAATGTTGGTTTTGCATTGGCTTGATGGTAGTCAGCGTGGAGAGAAGAAAAACGGTAAACTGTTAAAAATGGCAAAACAGTAAAAATCATCCCATACCACTTGTGATTTAGCCTAGTGATGTTTGAGGGCGGCAGTAAATCGTATGCTATATGCTCATTTCAACACAAAGGAAATGCTTGTGGCATATGCTTAAAATGCTCTGAAATTGCAGACATTTTTATATTTAAATGAAGCGTCTTTTAAGAAGCTTCGTAAAGGAGTGTTCCAGATGCATTTGTAATTAGATCGGTAGAACTGAGCGGTTTTAATTTTTAAACATTGATTTAATATCTAATTGCTTAGGCCGATAGCCTACGCCGCCATTCAACTACTCAGCTTCACACTCGAATTATGTGTGTAACTTCTGAATTAGAACGCGACTTCACAAGTTATTAGACTTGGGCCTGGTCAGGCCTGGTGACCAGGGTGTGTTTTCTCTCTTCAGGGCCTAGGCCCGCGGTTATTTATTTTCAGATTGGTAGTGACTAGTGAGTCTGGTGAAGTCAGGTTAGGGTAGACTGTAGCCAGTATATGACCCGGTGTCCCTCAGTATTTTCGTAACTCCGTGCCTGCATGGCAGCCCATCTCCACAGTAGGTCTACATTTTGCTTAATTACTCACCCCTCCTTCCGTTGGACTGGCAACCCATTTTAATTCGCCTTGCACTGTTCTTGAGTCCAATAATGTCACTGTAAATAGAAGAAGACAAATATCAGCACTGGATGATGCATAAATACATTAGGTTACACTGTAGGGGTCCGTTAGGGTCGTACAGTAGGCTACACACCTAGGCCTTCTCTCCATTTCCAAGCCACCTACGCTCATTCGTCTAAATTATGCGCCTTAATGCTGATGTATAAAAATGGATCGTTGTACATAGACAGCAGCGCAAGTATTTACTGATCTCCTCCTTCAAAGCCCTTGCCTGGAACAGTATGTGTCCATATTTCGTTTGTTCTAGATGGCTAGAAATGTGATTGAGACATAAAGGCAATAATAGTTTAAATATACTGTAAAAAAATTACCTAACCATTAAGCTATTATCAAGTCACAATATAATATATGCTGAGAAGAGAGTGAGAGAGACAAAAAACATTCGCATAGGTGAGCAGACCTTTATTATCATGAAAGTATATGGCCTGGAATATATTCGACGTCCTCTTTGTAATGTCAACCTAATGGGTAATTTTGGAGAACTATTATGGCGAAACGAAAAAGTGTGAACATTGTTCAGCCTAATCATCAAATAATCTATCGATAGCCTTTTAAGTGTCTATTTGGACAATCTGATAATGTTGGAACCTACGTGTACTTGCGTCAAATTAGGCTATACAACTGGTTTAGGCTATTTAACAGTCACAATGGAAATCTTGTGCGAAGTACAGACCAGACCAGAAATGGTATAAAAAGACAACAGCATATGCTTGCATTAATGAGTTACATTTTCACGACTAGTATTCAAGCCATACCAATTTCCCATATGTGTACATTTCGTGGACAGTGTGTGCAATGCATAAATCTGCGTGTTTGCTATAACGGGACGAACCACGGTCATTTTTTAAAAAGCGCACTATCTGTCAGCAATTAAAAAGCTAAAATATGAACTTCCGACAAGGGTTTATTGTCGGTATTGAGGTAAAATTATTTGTGGCAATTCCATCATTGTGATATCCAACGCAGTTAAAGGGTAAATGTATGAGCTTTTCAAACTTTCGGGATATCGAAGACTGCAGTTTCCCACAGATGATGCGGCGTTTGGAGTTCGGAGCATCGCGCGAGCTCGACTTATTTTGCAGCGCACAATCACAGTCATATTCACATGATCAATCCATCTTTCGGGGGTAAAATATCCAAGCAAAGACGACAACCAGCTGCTGGCGATGCGCTTAAAATGAGCTCTTGGTGTGGACCAGATAAAGATACCGTGTAAGAAGTCCCACGAAGTAGTAGCCCAACAAAATCAAGTCCAAAGAGGCTGTGTTGTCTGGCGACCCTTACCTTCATTTGGGGGATAAATCCGTGTGCTCGAAACTATCGTAGAAATCCAAACCAGAGTCCAAGTTGAGCGCACGATTGCAGCCATTTGTGTCGCTTGTATCTGTGGTTCCTCGGCTCCGCGGACGGACCGAAGTTGCTCTTTCCCTGTGGAATAAGTGTTTGAGACTAATACACAGCGCTCACTGAACACTGCCAAGGGGCGGTTCTTCTCAGACTGACGCGACTACCACAGTCACGTCAAAACGCCTAAAGTCAACAGACACCTTCCGTCCCACTCGCAGGAAATCAAGCAGGGTCACGTTGGTAAGAATGATAATAGGTCTATGGAATGTAAATAAGGCGAATTTCTAAGTTTGTAACAGTGTTAGAAAAAAACAAACATTTTAAACGTTCTAAAGACTTTGTATATCAGCCTACATTCATTTGTGATTGATGGATAGTCTACCCTTCTTTTTTATTCTCTCACTCTGTGCATGTGTGTGCGCGAGCATGAACATGTGTGTGTGTGTGTGTGTGTGTGTGTGTGTAGTGGCTAGCGGTGACGCTCCGCAAACATTCAGACGGAATTAAAACATTTATCACAGGCAAGGGGAGGTTAAGCTATACGCTATTCCATATATTTAGCGAGCAGAATCTTGAATGGCTGACTGGGATGAGACAAGAAGTCCAAGTGCGCCGTCTACAGTTCCTCGAAGGAACTCGGGTTTTTGGTGTAAGCCTGGTCAAAAATCGAATATCTCTTTAAAAAAAAAAAGAAAAACATATCGATGGGAATTAGCTTACTGTTTTGTTTCAAGTTAAAAGAAGAAAGACTCATACATATGAGTCGTGTGTTCAGATCTGTTATTCTTTAGCGTGGTAGTCAAACTTTTAAGTGATTCGCTCTTAAATGCATATTTAATTCCTAGCTCATTAGGCATAGTCCGTTTGCTAAGAAGACATTTGCATTGTAATTGTGAATGGAACACAGGCTCACCAAAAAAAATAAGACAGAAGCCAAGAAGAGTAGGCTACAGTCGCGAGATGGCTATCTTCTTCAACATTTCAATATGGCAGAGAACACCCATGAAGACGGTCTGAAATGACATATAACGCGTGTGGCAGTGATTTCTTTCCGTCAGTCAGTCTAGAATGTATTGCTGTCACCTGGCGAGGACTGCCACATAGCTTATAGCTTCCCTGACAATGGTTCCAGCAAAGATCCTTGATTACTAACTAGGATCTGGTTCCAGTGGTACAGTAAATGTGTATTGGAAAGAGACTGTGAGGGATTTGTACACAGCCGGGGGCCGCAGTCAGTTAGTGGATTACTTAACTCTTTTGTTAGGACTCCGAGCTGACCACGCTGAAGAGTTATCCTTAACAACTATGCCACTTAGTCCTGGAGACTAAGACTTTAAAATGCACACAAATATAAATTAGGCCTAGATAGGCCTATTATTTTAAGAGATGTAGCCTACCCTAATTGTTTAGGCGATAAGGTGTTATATAATATGATAAAATGTAAAATAATATTCTGGTTTATTACTATTATTCCCACCTGTAATTTGTGTTGTTGCTGGTAATGATATGTTCACATGACAGTTGCTTGCGTTATTGCACAGGCCTTTCAGCAGTTTTAAACAGTTCTGTGAAACCTTGTGATTCACATGTTCAGAGTCGTTTGCCACTTTAGTTTTGTACAGTATGCTTGATGTTACAGTTCACCATGACTATTTCTATTAAGCTCTAGACCCCCATCACTGCTTAACTGACTATCCATAAGAGAAACAATGTTGGCCAGAGGAATTATCTAAAATGCACATGATACATGTGCATTTTGCACATGATACATTGACTGTACACAGCAAAAGCTCAAGAGCACAAACACTGTTGGCAATATTTTGACAAGAAGAACCAACTCGTTGTTTTGTTTTGGTTTAGCAGGAAGGGGCTCTTTGGGACTCTTACATTAATGGCATTAGCCAGAGGAGCAGGTGATATGTTTTCAATCCGGTCTCCAGGGCCATGATCTCGGCGCTTTGTGGTGGTGGCGTTGCTCCGACGAAACCATCTCGACTAGCATAATGAACTCGGATGGAGCATCTGGCGTTCCAAGCCAACGGCCCAAACATCGATTGTCACTCAGGGCTGATGGAGAGAATGGCGTTTTATTTCCCCCCTCGATGTGCACGAAAGACTGCGCAATCATAAAGGCCCAATTAGCCCTCGAAGGAGGCGGTGGTTCACATTTGGCGGCGCTCAACCAATCCAGTCGCAACACGGCCTGGCGAGGACCTATTGATCAGTGGTGCCAGTGGGCGGGATCACGCCACAGGGCGGCACTGACACCACGGGGCACAGCACGGCATTGGGGGCCGTTGTCTTTGGTCATTTGTGTCAAGGATTTTTTGATTGATTACCTTCGGATCATTTCCCATTCTCCGCCTGGCTTCGCAGGTCCCCCTCGTGAATGGATTCCCCAAGCGGCTTCCCCCTACACGCCGGTTTTGTTTCGCAGAGCCCCAGATGGCATCTGCCCACACATCTGTATTGTGAGACACTAACACAGACCCTTTAGTGTTGGTGAGCGTGCACCCTACACACACACACCACACATAACCCCCCCCCTCCCCACAAGGGATGGTGGGAGAACCTTTAATTGCCAACTCCAGAAGAAAAAGAGATCTCCTTCGCACTCCTCAACCCCCCTACCCACCACCACCCCACCACAGCCTGCCTCTCGTCTCAAAATTTTTACTCGCTTCGGACTCCTGACCAAACATTTCACACTAGCCGGCAACACTACCTGCAAAATACCCCAAATCTGTAGTTAGATGGTAATTCTGAACATTAAGGAGCAGCATCCTAACTTGAGGCTTGAGAAACATTTGGGGCTTTTCGGAATCAGAGCCAAGCTATTTTTCTATTTTTTCCCCGAACAAAGTCACTGAGGCAACTGACGGTGTGTGGGTGTCTGTGATGGAAGAACAAAGGAAATGAAGACAGGGTCTGCCAGCAGAGATCCTGCTGGGGGCTACAACTATTCCTAAACTGAAAAAAGTGGCGGCACAAGAGAAAAACAAAAAGAGAGCAAGGGCTCGAGAGAGAAAGGAGATATATCCTCCTTTATTGGGGTCTAAATGAAGACCTGTGGCGTGCATGCAAAAAAAGGGCGTGCTTAGTCTGATGCCTTTCATTCGCCGTGTTTAGTTTTGTTTTCGCTGTGCTGCGTTAATGGGCCCTGAAAGTGGATCGGGAAAATCTCGGCTTTGTTCTGCGGCTGCCATCAGCGTCTCTGAATACGAGGCAAATCCCTCGGTGCTTTAGCAAGACATTGAGCGAGACATGAAATGGCAGGTCCTCAATGCTGATTCCACCATTACACAACGACGTTCGCAGTGAGACGAGGGGTATTGATGTGGGCCTTTTCTTTACACTAATTCACCGGCTCTCTTTCTGGAAAAGGTTTGCAAAGGTTTTCTAAAAAACATGTCGATGAGTGCGGCACACTCTCAGCTCTTCTCCAGCGCGAGGATCTTCTCATATATCGGAGTTGAGATGTCACAGCCTTCACCGCACGCCCTGTGGTGTTGTATAAATAGACTCCCCAAAGGCAGGCAGAGCAAACCAGCCAGTGTTTGAGGTTGCCCGGCCTGCCTCCTCACATTCCCCAGTGAAACACCTTGGGCAAGAAGAAATCAATGACCTGTGGAGTGGGCGGCGAGGCAGATCTTCATCATGGCGTACGAGGCCTTCGTCGGGACCTCGTGTGGTCCCTTGGCACAAGCTCACGCAGATGGCCGAGGCTGGGGCACAGCCGTTCCCTTTTGTCCTGGATGCTTGGAAGCTTGCTTGGCTGGTGGCAGTTTATTGGCTTTTTGAGGGGGAAAGTATCTCTATATTGTTTGAGGTTTTTTGGGGGGAGGGTGGTTGTGTGGGCGAGTCTTGAGGGCGTTCGGTACAGATGAGCGGCACGTCAATAACAGGGAAGATCTTCTGGAGCATGCCTCGAGGAGAAACACAAATAGCTCAGAGAGGGAGTTCAGAAGATTAGAACAATAAAGTACTGAGACATCTTCCCCAGGAAGACACCCAGGAAGACATCTCTCTCTCTCTCTCTCTTTGTTTCATAGAGTTAACTCAAAATGCATTTATATCACATTTGATGTGATTTGTGGACTGTGTAAAAAGTTAGTTCCCCTGAAGAAACAGGAATGAAAGTAGAATTGAAATCAACCACCAACAACATAGTTGGTGTTATGGAAAATATATATATTGCTTGTTCTCCATGTTTTTGTCCTTGCAGGGTTCAGACCTTGAGTTTAGTATAGCACCTTTGGATATTGTTTAACGTCCACGTTCATAATGTCACCATCATCTACAGGACATGAATGGAAAAGAATGGTATTGAAAGATTGGTGTGTTGCCCTGCTGTGGTCCCAACCACCTACACACAAGAAGGTGCTACGGGGGAGTAGGACTGGTGGCGACAGAGTGCCGACCGAGTGGTCAGTTAACACCACTGTACCGGCTGTTTGCCGATACCTCCCCTTCATCTTCAAGTCTTTAACGGCTGTCACTGACAGACCAGCGCGAGCCACAGGCTGCTGATGATCACCCACTGGGCTCAGATGTGGTCGCACCAGGGTGTGGTGGAGATGGTGGTGGTGTCGGTCAGAGTGGGGAAGAAGGTAAATAGAGTGTTCTGAGAATGTCGGGAAAAATAGTGAATAGAGCCATTAGAATTTAGGAGGCATCGCAGCTACTCCCTAAGCGCCCTGGCAGCTGTCACAACTCCACCATACAGCAGCTCTGTGTGTGCGTGTTTGTGTGTGTGTGTGGTATGTGAGTGTGTATGAGTGCATGTATTATGTGTATTGTTTGAGTGACCCGGAAGAATAAGTGCATGTGTGTTTATGTCTGTGCGTGTGTCTGTGTCTGTGTGTGTGTTTCCTGGTGGCATGTATGCGTACAGTATGTACAACTGAATATGTTAGAGTATGTGAATGTGGAATAGGGTGGTTTTGGTTGTATGTGTGAATTTGGGTATGTGTGTGAAAGGACAGAAACAGTGAGAGAGAGAGAGAGAGAATGTGCCAAGCATGCATGTGGAGTCGAGTATCCTCCAGTTCAGAGCCTCTACAATGGCTCAGCTTCACTACGCTATTGGCCAATTATAACACACAACAATTTGCTTTAACTCTCTTTCCAACAACTCCGTTTAAAAACACGGCAGTGCTATGGTGTGAATTCAATGGATTCTTGGCCAGATAAACAGCTCTGACATGGGCAAACTCTGTAGCAGTGATATTGAATCAGATTTTCTGGCTTTTCATCTTACACCAGTTTCGAAAATCTGTTTGGCAGTGCCTACCTCAAAACATTTGTTTGTTGCACACACTGTAAAATCTGATGGATTTTGCTCTGTTAGTTTAGACACTAATGTAATAGTTACAGCCATGTAGCCTCTTTCTTTCTGTGTGTGTGTATTCGGAATAAAACAGTAGGGATGAACAGGGATGACAGAGAAAAAGAGACAAAAGATGGAGGGAATGTTTAAGAGATGTAGAGAGAGAGAGAGAGAGAGAGACTAAGAGGTTTAGGTTGTTGGTTGTATTTGGCTGTAGGCTTAGTCCCACCTTTTTGAGGACCAGAGAGAGAGGGAAAGAGAGAACAAAAGAAAGAGAGATGTGTCTGGGAAGTGTGAGGAGGTGAGTTTCGTCAGTGGTTGTGGGCTTATAGCCACACTATTTTGAGGGACAGAGAGAGACACCAAAAGAGAGAGAGAGAGAAAGAGAAAGAGAGAGAGAACAAAGGGAAGAGGGAGCTGGGGAGAGTGAGAGGGGAATAGAGAGAGAGCTGTTTGGCACTGGAGGGAGGTGAGGTTTGTCATGCATGTGGAGAGTGCTGCAGAGGCAGCAGGTGCTGTCACAGGGGGCTGGGAGAGGACGAGCCTCTTTGTTGTTTCATCTGTTTAGGCACTCCTGTGCCAACGGACTAGCCACCCTCAGATGATAACCACAAACGACCACAGTCTCTCACACACACACACACACCAAAAATAAACAGACAAAAAAGGACAAAAGGTGCACAGTTTGGAACACAGCATACACACACACACACAAACATACACACTGCCCCACACACACACACACACACACACACACACACACACACACATTCCTTTGTACACTCACATGTGCACTTCACACACAAAGTTTTCTATACCCCCTCTACACCCACGCACACACACACACTTGTAAACACATACACACATACAGTACCCAGCAGGGAGCAGACAGGTAGGTTGGCTCTGACCACAGACCAATAAATCATCAGGAGTCACTGGGCGACTGCACCCCCCCAATCCCCATCCTCACCCCCTCAGAACTCCATGCAGCCCCCCTGGTCCGTTATGTAAATATCAGTCCACGTCACTTCATGTCACCTCGCCGCACAGCGTGAGGAATTCTGAACACGTTGCAGTCTTCCATCTGTTCAACTTGGCAAATTGATTTTAATGAGGGGAGTTGGAAGAGAGGGGAAGTCTTCAAACCCTCTCTCTACAACACACACACACACACGCTACACACCCACTGACATACATGCGCACACACACACACTTACAGGCATACAGTACATATATACAGTCTCTCTCTCACACACACACACACAAACACACTCCTGTTAGGCACACACTCCCACAGAAGCCGCTACACTGCAGTGTCTCTGGCTAATGTCTCTCTCCTGGCATCTAAACAGAAACTATTAGTTCTCCACCCTGCCTGCAGCGTTTGTTTTGAGCTGAAGAAACAATGTGTCAGACTACACACAAGTGGTCAGACTACATAGTGTATGAAAGATCACGGTTTGTCTCTGACACTAACCCAAAGGAGAAGTGTTTTTACTTAGCAGAGAGAAAGAATTAGGCTAATGCTAATTATGTGAGCAAGCTGGCTAAACCAGTCTGGAAGTCGCGGCTATAACCTATTTTTAATTATGAGTGCAAAGTGAGCTGTGTTTATTGTAATAACAGGGACATGACAAGGTTATTACCGTGTGCTCTCATCAGCTCACACAAGCTTATTATGGAGAACTACAGAGAGAAAAATGCATTAATGGATAATGGCTGTAATTATATTGCTAGAGCACTGAAAGAGAGGAGAGATGGAAAGAGAGAGAGAGAGGGGGAGGAGAGAGAAGGGTTTTTTTCATTGAAGGCATAGGCATACGTCTTCATTTACTTGTGAATGCTTAAGTATTTAGGAGAGAGTCTCACGGAACTCTGTTTTGTGACACACAGGGGTGCGGCTGGCGGGGGTGGGGGGTTCTGGGGGGGACGATTCTAAGGGCCTAGCACTGACAGGGGCCCCCCAGAGAGCCCCCCAATTACACAATTTTTGGGCCCAGAATTATTGTCTGTCATAGGGCCCAAATTTTCTAGCAGCGCCCCTTGTGACATGGTATGTGTTATCGGTGGTTTTTGGTATTGTGAATATTTCTATGCATGTGTGTGGTGTGTATGTACGTGTGTGTGTGTGTTGTGTGTGTGAGTGGATTCCTGACACGGTCCCAATAGCGGTGGCCTGTGAGCAAGAATGGCGCTAATAGATGCTAGAGAAGTCTTGGTCGTGTCCGACTGTCACAGAGAGAGAGAGGGACTGCACAACGGGGGTCACCCACTGACTCTGGCATTCTGCCTCAGGCCCCAGGAGCCTTGTGAGCCCCCTGCTTTCAGCGCACTGACCCGCTGAGGCCTCGGCCTAAGACGGGCCCCTCTGACCGCAAGGAGATAAGAGGCCTATCTAAAAATACCACTCACCAGCTTCCCCAGAGCTCCAGCGCTGACAGTCAGGAGGCAAATATGTCATCCACACACACACACACATTCCCAAAGCGCTGATTATTATTCTGTTTTATATTGAGCGGCTGGCCCTCCCAGACCAACCGACGTGACTGACAAAGCTCCAGTAAGCCTCTGCTCACTCCACCCTGATGCTTGTCTCAGAGAAGTGATTTGTGCTGAAATCGTCCTTCTCTCTCTTCCTTTCTCTCTCTCTGTCTTGCACTGTGTCTCTCTTTATCTGTCTCCCTATTTCTCTTTGCATCCCCCCTTGTCTGTTTCTCTTTCTCTCTTTCATTCCCTTTATTTTACTTCCTCTCTTTCTCTCTCTCTTACTCCTTCTCTATTTCCTATATTTACTCCCATTCTTTCACTGCATCTCCCTCTCATTCTCTTTATCTCTCCCTCTTTTTCTCTATCACTTCCTCCACCCCCCCCACTCCCCTTTCGCTATCTTTGTGCTTCTGCTTCAGAATACCACGGTTTCTCTTATCCCTCCCTCCCTCTGTCTCCCTCTCTCTCTCTCTCCTTTGCCTGTCTTTTTCTCTCTTCGTCCCTAAAGTTCAGTTTCCATTTAATTGCTGTAATGTCTGTCCTGCTGGCTGCACAGGGCGCTGGGCTGTGTGAAATATGACCCCTCTAACACAGGCCATTTGCGCTCCTTGCTCATATCCTTACCTCCATGTCACTCTAATTAGGACCCATTAGCTGCTGCCCATTAAAATTCTTTGGGCCAATTTTCAGCGGACACTTTTCACTCAAAAAAACCCCAGCGCTCCTGGCCGAGTTGCATTGGCACAACATTAGGATGGGGGAGAGGAGATATAGGGTGGACGGGCCACGGAGCGGGAGTCGACCGCGAGCCGTATCGCTCTCCCCTGGTGAGAGAAGAGATGGGAGATAACCTAATAGAGGCTATGGAGTTAAAGGAGCACTGCTAGATTTGAATCTAATACACTTTTAGCCCAAATGCAGCGAACTGCTCCTCACGTTCCTCTAGTCTATTCTGTGTGTGCGCTCAAATGCTACTCTTGGCCCTGTAGATTAAATGGAAAGCGAACATAGTTGCCCAGACCTTGTCTGAAGGAGCGCAGAGAAGAAAGGTGTTATTTGTGCTTTAGTGCCTTTGGCCAAAATCATGGACTGCATCTTTTGCCGAAGAAATTTTTTTTTTTTTAGGTTTTCTGTCATGGCAGGTAACAGCAGAATTAATTTTGTTTGGCCGGTTTGGTGAATGCTGATTGGTTGTTTTGTTTTTGATCAGTTGAACGTTGAGGACTTCCAGAAATGTGTGCAGCTACTAGAGTTTGTGCTCGTTCCCATAGTAAATGTTTTAACACCCCCCCCACTTGTCAAAAGACACACATGCATGCACACACACACACACACACACACATCTCCACTATGCAAAAGAATGTACTTTAATACCCATCTGTCTTGGTTGTTTGAGTTGTGTCAATGATGAATGATATTTATCCCGGCCTGAGCCTTGAGGTAACCACAATTTAGGGGCCATTAATTACGTCAGTGACCAGTGGAGGCCAGAGATCGCCCACTAACACACACCGGCAGGAGGAAGGGGAGCGTGAACACGGGGTCATCGAGATGTTTATAGAGGGAGAGATATTCCCAGTCCCCCCTCTCTCTCTCTCCCTCTCTCTCTGTCTCTCTCTCTCTCTCTGTCTCAGTATCTCCATTTAACTGGCTTTCTCTCTTGGTTTAGATTTCAGTTTCAAAAAGCTTTATTGCCATGACAAATTTATACATCCATATTGCCAAAGAAATCAAAAGAGAATGCAACAATAAGTAATCATTACTTTACAACTCATTCAGCGAAAAGCATTTACAACCGCAGACGCAACACATACATAAATCTGTCCAGTGACAGCTTTCCTTCTTTTCCCTACTTGGCTCTCTCTCCTACTCTCTCTTTCTCTGTCATCTCTTTCCCTCTCTTTTTCTCCTATTTGACCTCTCTCTTTCCTTCTCTCCTCCACACTGTCTTTTTTCTCCCACTCTCTGCTGGTCTCTTTTTCTCTCTATACGTCTGTATTTCTTCACCCTCTCTCTTTTCTGTCAGTTTTCCTTGTTCCTTTCCTCGCTTTCCATTTCGGTACTGTGGGCTGGCAACTCTACTCGGAGACAAAAGCCGGCCCTCTGCTGTGTGCGCCCTCCCTCCCCCCAAACCCCCAAATCTCTTACCATGGGGGTGGAGCTGTCCTCCCACTCCCTGTCCAAGCTCTTCCTGATGGCCGCGGGGGCAACAAAGGCAGCTGCGCCTCCTGCGGACTCAGGCAGGCGTGAGTGGGAGTACCTGAGAAAGAGAGAGGGAGCGGGGAGGGTGAGGAGGAAAGAAAGAGAGAGAGGGAGAGAAGGAAGAAAGAGAAAGGGAGAGGTGGGTGGGAGAGGCAGGCTGAAAAGACCCAGGCATGGCTGCCTCAGAGAGGGGTGTGTGAGCTGTTCCATGTGTGGTGGTCGGCAGTGTCGCTGCCTCCCTTCCTTTTTCTTGAGTCTGTGTGTGTGTGTGTGTGTGTGTGTGTGTGTGTGTGTGTGTGTGTGTGTGTGTGCAGAGAGAACAAGAGAATGAGAGAGAAAGCTGGTCAATGAGCAGCCAGAGGGTGAAAAGCTGTAACGTGATGCGCGTCTTCATTTTGTTTTTCCCGCAGTAACGTTACTTTTTGCAGTATGCTGCATGTGCAAAGTCTGCACTATGCATTCATGTGGTATGGCAATGTTGAGGCTGAATGGACACACACACACACACACACACACACACATATATATATATACACACACTCACACACATTTACAGGCACACACAGAGAACACTGGCAAAAAAGAAAGGCCCTCACTGCATAAGAGAAAAAAAAATGTTTGCCACATATATGCCAAACAGGCATAGGCTTCAACTGTTTGAAATAAAGGGTGAACAAATGCATTGTGGCTTATACACACGCATATGCACACACTTAGTCAAACAAAAGGGTGGAAGGGAACACAAACAGGCCAACTCCAGCCTCCCCTTCCAGAGCTGAAGCCTACTGGATGGACAGAGAGCTTGGCCTTGCTTCTGAAATGCGAATGTGGTCGGAGGAAATCACACAAACCACACTGCTGCCTGTCCAAAACAAACTCAATGCATCACACACATTCTTACCCACACACACATACACAGACTCATGGAGACACAGATACACTTTTATGCAGTCAAATATACACTTTCTCTCTCTCTCTCTCTCTCTCACACACACACACACACACACACACACACACACACACACACACACCCAGCCTATACAAGGTCAACCTTCGAGTAGCGATGAACCAGAGCAATAGTAGTTTAGAGAGAGTTTCCTGCAACCCATCAGAATAATGTCAGGCCCCAGCCACAAATATGATCCCCTACTGCTTTCAAAGACACCAAGTGAGTCACACTAAAGCACCGCTCACATATAAATCCCCACTCAGAGTCCAGACGTAAGATATACAAATAAACGTCCACTTCATTCCCCCGCACTGTGCTCACCCTGAATATTTTTGTTTTTATTTGGTTTCGTTTCGGTCACTCTTCCTTTGATATTCATCTGGGGAGATGTAGCTACTCGTCTTCGTGGTCGAAGTGTTGTTAGGCTGTCTTTGACGTCAGGGTGGTCTCCCTCTAGCCCTGACCGTCCTTGCCCATGACAATGCAGGACATCTGTGCAGGGCAAACTAGACTCAAGGGGGTTACAGCTGTGTATGACTTTACCTCCCTACTGCTGTAATCATCTCTGCAGTCAGCCATTGAGACGAGGGGAACAATGAGCCGCTGCCAGTGCTGTCAGGCTACTGGTGGCTACTGGTGTCTGTCTGGGGCCGTAATTGAGGTTTGAGTGTGTATGAGTCGGCCTCTACCAAAGGCTCGCTAGCAAACATTTAAATTGCAGGGGCAAATGCCTTTCCAATAGGGCTGTTTCCTCATTCTCTCTCTCTCTCTCTCTCTCTCTCTCTCTCTGTGTGGATGGAGGGCTTTGCATGGAGAAAAGCAAACGGCAAACACAGACAGACTCTCTGAGAAAACACACCCTGTGCTCACACACCACACACACACACACACACACACACACACACACACACACACACACACACACACACACACACACACACACACACACACACACACACACACACACACACACACACACACACACACACACACACAATCTCACACACTTGGCAAGTCAGTATTTGTTCATATAAACAAAAGCAGCCTCTCCCACAAATGTGATATAATCTCCTGTTCACCATTTGCCTGAAAACATACATGGTGCTTAAACTCATTCGGCAGGACAGCATTTGCATGCACAAACTAAAAACACACTCTCACATACGCTATATGATCGCAACACACACACACACACACACACACACACACACACACACATACAGTCCTGCATGACTCCTTGCAGCCACCCATGCTGTGGGCAGAGGAGGAAGTGGTATTGTGGTGTGGAATTCCTGCTGGGTGTCTCTCACTCTGCTGGGCCAATTCACTGCAAGAGCTACCTGATCCCCCACTCCCTCATGCATAATGACACACACACACACACACACACACACACTTTACACAAAGAGAGAGAGAGAGAGAGAGAGAGAGAGAGAGAGAGAGAACACAAACCAGAACACATTGAAAAATTACAGTCAATTTAATTTAATTCAGCATACCCATGAAATACACAACCATTTGAGATAAAACTGTACACCCGGGCGCACAAAGTGACTTTTACTCGCGGCAGTTGTTGGAGATGAAGCCGAAGCAGGAGGTCTTTTTGATGTGTCATGCAGTTAATGTAAATTGGCTGTAAATATACAGCTGCATAAAAAGTTGATGGCACTTTCATAGGGAACAGGGCGCTTAGTCTAATGAAGAACAAAGAGTGCTGGTGAAATATTGAAATGGCTCCGTCCTATGTGTCAACTTTATGGCTTTCATAATTTTTACATACACACACACACACACACACACACACACACACACACCCACCCTCTCTCTCTCTCTCACACACACACACTCAAACACACACACACACAGATTGCAGTAGTGGCAATGCGCAGCAGTCATTTCAATGATGATGGGACACAATCCCATAATTGCTTGGCCTCTCTCACTAATTGGCTCCCCTGGTTGTTCGTTTTGTAATGTCCTCTTCAACTTTTGCTTGGTGGTGTGTCTGTGTGTTGGTCTGCAGCAAGACCTTCAATGTGTTGATTTGTGCATGAAGGTACTCAGGGGGCAGGGAATTACAGTAGTCAGCTCCTTGGTGGTACACTATAATATGTGTTTGTGTGTGTGTGAGGTGAGAGAGAAAGAGAGCACTTGAACATCTATATTGGCAATGTGAAGTTGTTTACATGTGTAGTTTGGTATGTGTGCCATGGGGAAAAAGTAGCCTTGGCTATGTGGGCTCTCCTCTGAATCCTGTACACGTGCATGCATGTGTTCACCCCTATGCATTACACTAAACATACAGTTATGCTTTTGGAAACACTCTATACCAAAGATTCTAGAACAGAGCTCTGTTCTAGAATCTTTGCTCTATACAGTCTTCGCCACATTGCAACTATATCCTAAAGCAGACCGCAACACACTAGCTTCAGTGTTTAATAAGCTGACAGTCTTGACATAACTTTAAAACTTCTTTAACAACTGTGTGAGCCATGAGGCAGTCCTCAAAAGTCTACAGCAGCTACTGTGTAAGATACACTGTGTGGCATACGGCAGGGCCACCCATGGTTTTCATTTGGACCACTGTCTCATTATGGGCTGTCGGAGGCCGGCGGTGTCCCAAGACGGGTGTGATAACCCCGGAGGACATCTGTACACCCCGAATGTTTCCCGTTCCCAGAGATTCCGCTCAAGTGCTTCCCACATTTTCGTAAGGCCAGCGAGGTCGTGTTGGAGCCGTCATCTGTCTCGCGGCTAATGCCTCTCCCCTCACACACAAAGACGATGCTGTCTCCAGCGAGGGCGCAGCACGTGCATGAGGTCTAGTGCTATGCATACAACACCAGTGTACATATGCATATACATGCATGCATACTCACACACACACATATTGAGAGGCACATGCCAGCCACCACACTGACGTGGACACAGGCGCCATGTTGTCAAATACCAGAACAGCTCCACATGGCTCTATTTGCTGTATCACACAGAACACAAACACTCTCAGATGCAGAAATGCACACAAACCTTTTTCACACACCCATTGTACTTTAAAATATTTTCCATTTCTACTTTTTTACACACATGTAACTATTCTTTGCTTTCTAGGTTTCACACACACACACACACACACACACACAAACAAACATAGACTCACCCACTGTCTGTTTAACGTGTGCCTGAATGATAATTAATCTCCCTGAAGCATCATTAAACCCATCACTGCCTCTGCCGCAACTCCCAAGAGCAGTGTCCACACTAAGGACAAACACACACACACATCCACACATATACACACACGCTTATGCAAACAAGCTGCCATCCTCTGTTGCATGTTAACTTTGCACAGCATCCCACACAACAGAATCTCTCCCACACACACACACACACAAACAAACAAACACATACACATCACCAAATACAGAGGTATGCACACAACCACACACAAACATATACACACACAACCACACGCTCATCTACACACACCTCAACAAACACACACACACACACACACTTAAACAAACACAAATAACACACATTGGAGCCCTATGCCTGGCAGGGCCTGCGTGCCACCATAAATCATAGTGCCAGGGAGACATGCGGCACAGAGAGAGAGAGAGAGAAGAGAGGGAGAGAGACAGAATAGAGATAGACAGGGAGAGAGAGAGCCTTCCACAGTCTACTATCAGCCCCTGATATCCAGAGAAGACAGAGCTCTCCAGTGGTGCCGACGCTCTTGTGTGTGTGTGTGTGTGTGTGTGTGTGTGTGTGTGTGCATAGGATGCACAGGGAGGGGGTGCACAGATAACAGATGTATTTATGACGAGGATTACCAGGGGATTAGGGCACCTCCAGCTCAGATGATGGCAATGCTTATCTTGTCACCTTTGGCTTCATCACAGCTAAGGAGGAGAGAGGTTGAGAGAGACAGCTAAAACAGAACCGGAAGAGAGACAGTAGGGAGAAAGTAAGTGTGTGTGTGTGTGTGTGTGTGTGTGTGCTTATGCCCTTTTCTTATCACTGTGCCTTTTTATTATGCTTTACTGACATTACAGTTGAGCGGTGCTTAGATACACTGCATCTAAACCGTCACGCTAGTAACTCAACATTGAATTTGACAGAGAGAGAGTGTCAGATATTTAGGCAGAACGATAGAATGGGATCCACCAAAAAATAAAACAAATTGAGAGAGCAATGTTGTGTGGTGTGTGTGTGTTTGCGTGTGTGTGTGTGTGTGTGTGTGTGTGTGTGTGTGTGTGTGTGAGAGAGAGTATGTGAGTATAGGGCCCAGGAGCTCGTTCTTCTCTCTGGCCCAGCCAACCTGCCAGCGAGGGGACATCGCTGAGTGAAGATGACCTCTGCTGTTCCATTATATGGGCTACCTCGCCACCATCCCCAGCGAGATGTATTAAAATGCTCCCAAAGCCCAGTGGATAGTACGTGGCATTTACCACATTTAGGTCAGAGTCCTCCGGGAGAGTATATGTGGAAATACCATACGCACACACCCAACCACATTGCAAATAGGGTCTGAAGAAAAAAAAAACAGTAAAATGTACAATAATTTTATGCCGATGAAAATATATTTATGTCAGTCCACGTTTTTAAGCTCAGCAAAGGCAGCTTAATCTACTGGGTGCACTGTTTAATGGAATGGCTTCTTCTTTGCCACAAAAGAGTATAATAGAACAATTTGTTTGTGAAAACCACAGTAACGTCAGCAGTGACAGAATGAGAAAGAAAAAGAAAATGAGAAAGAAAAAGATGATAAATAAGAGAGGGGAGGGGTGAGAGACACAAAAGGTAGATAGATAGACAGACAGGGAAAGATATAGAATGAGGACGATAGAGGGATAGAGGATAAATAAGGAAATAAGGAGGGAGAGACAGAGAGAGAGATAGAAAGATATTTTTCTATCTGAACCTCTCAGCTTGATAAAACAAGTAGGTAAGGTAGTAAGTTAATTTATAGCAAGCACATGTGCACAAGGTGAATAATGAATTGTTCTATTAAACAATTAGGGAGGGAGAAAGAGAGAGAGAGAGAGAGAGAGAGAGAGGCTTCCCCTGTCTTCACTTCTCAGCTTGGCTACATCTTCCTGCATCTCTGGGTCATACCCTGGACTGCCATGTCCTCCACACTCTCTTAGTGTTTTTCAATACGAATAGTGTGGTGGCCCTGGTCCTCTCCTCTCTGGTGTCCAGATTCTCCACTGGCTGGGCTCTGTGGGCTTTGGGCTGGCCCTGGCTATGCGGACACACACTGGGAGGTTTCTCTCAGTCCTCCAACACTGGCTACTTAGTCAGGCCAGTGACACACTAGAGCTAATTAAAAACTCCCAGAAACACCAGGAAGTACTGTAAGTCGAGAAGGCCTGGATCAATCCCTAGAGAGTCACACTGACCCCTAGGGGCCATGACTGATAGTCTATTTTTGCACTGTGCTCAATCTCACTTGAGATTTCTTGACAGACATAAAAAATGGCTTCAATTGTGACATTCAGAAGACAAGCGCCTTTGGTGTTTAGAGGGACATTAGGGATAATTTATATTCAAGTGTCTGGAAAAAAAAAGCCAAAGATATAGAAAAGGAGAGATAGAGAAAGAGAGAACATCTTTTTTATCTCAGCATAATGATCCATCTATGAAGTGAAATGTGTCTCTACATATACAGAAAAAATGTCTCATTCTGACAAAGTTAAACGGACATCACTGGGCAGATTTTGAACTGTCAAATTCTACTGCTACCTGCAGCTTTATCGCATGAGTGAAGCAAAATGCTCTGTGGGTGGGGGTAGAGAGCAGAGGCTCTGAAATGTTTATCTGTATAGTGCCATTTCAGAATATATATTGTCTCATAGTGCCTCCCACAGCCCAAGGCCTGAAACCCCTAAAGCAAACCTAAAGTGGCTGGGGAAACTTTGAATAATCACAAGGGAGGCCTGTTTGCTTGAGGCTGGTCTGGTCAAGAGATCTGGTTGACTAGACTGACGAGAGACCACATCTTATAACACCATGCAAAGCTGACCTTCAATGGGTAGTGGACCACTCATTGCAAATATGTCATTATAACATTTCCTTGACAAAGACATTAAAACATGGACATGCGTTATTCATGTGGTGTCGAAGTCACTGATTAATACATTACATTCCCCAAGCTCAAAGTTCTCTTTCAGTGTGTGATCAGTTGACAGTGTTGCGGTAGTAGGCCTCCAGAGATTTGGGATCAGCTAATAATGTCTGCGCTTCTTAGCTTGGAGCAGACAGCTCTGTGCTCGATAGAGCAACAACAGACATCAATCTCCGGGGACAACCGTCTGCCAATCAATCAAGCCCTCACCTGGCCTTGCTCGCTTCATTATGATGGAGATGGTGGACGGGTGAGATAACTTAATCCTACCCTGCTCTCATCTCTCTCTCTTTCTCTCTCTGTCAGTCAGTCTATCCTTCTGTCTCACTCACTCTGTTATCTGCATGTCCTTAGAGAGAAGATAGAGGGAGGGATGGGGAAAGGAGGAAGGGGAAGGCAGAGGACAGACATTTTAATCAGGCTATTCTGAAGTAATGAGCCAAGGTCAAGCCTGACCCCTTGCACACCAAAAGTGCCCCCGGCTCCCCCTCGCCCCACAACTCCCCCATGACCCCTTGAGGTCACAGCCAGAGACGAATGAAGTGTGAGGGTCATCTAGCAGTCGATGCTGGACCCCAAAGGCCTGGCTGGACCCTGATCAGATCAGAGCGTCTGTGTGTACTCTGTAAGAGTAGAGGTCACTCTGTCCTGGTGGGGAATCAGGAGGCTGCTCCTGCCTGCCTGTGATATGATCCAGCTGGCTATTCACCTCCCCATCACAATCAGCTTGACAAGACTGACTGGGAATCAGATGTGACATCATAAACAGAACGACCTCAAGCAGATCCACCAGCGAGGCCAGGCAGGCAGGCACACTTCCCCGAAGTCCACTGACTGATGGTATATGATATGTGTGTGTATGTGTGTGTTTTATGAGAGGGCTGAGAAATAAAACAGAAACATGGAGAGAGCAGGGGGTGTGTGGATGACAGAGTGAGAGGAAAGAGAGAGAGGTTTCATCTTATGATTCTTTCAGCTGTGTGTGTGTGTGCGCGCGCATTCCTCTGCTGTGAGCACATCACTCTCAGTGCATGTGTTGAAACGGGACCACTGATTCAGCTGAATGGCACACAATCATATTTTAGTTCTAGCTCATTTGTTTTTCACAGTTAATTTCATCAAAATCTGTACAAAAACTTAATACAGTAATAATGTTAGTGGAACCCATCAATGAATCAGTGATGACATATGTCTTTAAATGTTTCAAGAGGGTCATTAAGATGTTTTCAAGCCAAAATTCCACGATCAAAGATCAGTAGACTTTAAATGGCATCATTCTTGGCCTCACACTATCCCCCAGTGGTGGCAGAAGATACTGCAGGATGTTGCATAGAGCAACAGTGTGTGTGTGTGTGTGTCTGTGTGTGTTAGTGTGTCTGTGTGTATGTGTTTGTGTGTGTATGTGTGCATGCACAAGTCTGTAGATCAAATGTGGGCGGAGGGGTGAATGTGCAACCTTTGATGAAAAGATAAAGACTCAGGCCCTCTGGCCCAACATGTGTCTGTGTGGGGGTAGATTGACATGATTAAACTGTGAATAAACTGACACAGATGCACACTGGACAATGTCCCTGACAATGTCAGGAAACACATCCACACATGGTGAATATATGAGGGGAGTTTGCTTAGATCGTTGGCTTGGAATTTGGAATAGTTCCAGTTTGATACATAATGAAACGCTAGGATGGTGAAGTAAAATGCTAATCTGATTTATAATCTAAATAAATAAAAAATACCACACCTATGCTCATGCTGCCTAGCTCAGCCTCATATGAAATGCGTATGTCTTCATTAAACCTTTCTGGGGCAGAGAGGCTGTACGTGCTAATTTGCTCTTTTGCACACGGGGGACAAACCTTTCAATTCACTCAAATGGGTCACGGTGTAGATTAACTCTCTCAGTTTAGCCTCACACTTTACATAACGTGTTTTCTTCCCACAGACTTTAGCAGTCATGTCATAGTATGCTAAACTCTATTTATAGAAAATTACTCTCCAGAGATGTTCATACGTTACACTATGTTGTATTGTATCAATATGATTCTTGGCAATAGCAACTTCCCTGTTTTACATTGAGGTGTTTCAGTTTAATTATAATTAAAGAAGGAAATATGCTATTAATGTATATGTGATTAATGTATTGCAAATTAACATATACACATACAATGTACATGTGTGTGTGTATGTCTGTGGTTGTGTGTTGCACATGCGGGTACGCACATACAAGTGTGTGAGTATAATGATACTGCCAGTGCCATTCCATCCAGTTTATTTTAAATATCAATACTAATTTGAAGGCAACAACCTAATATTGATCATAACAGCAATGAGAGAGATGAAAAGAAATTATGAGCAATGCAAACGATAAATAAAAGCAATAAAAGTAAACATTATTTGTATATCACAAGAAAAGCAGTATGTTGTATGTGAATGTTTTGGCAAAAAAAAAAAATGTCACTTGCCACCCACAACACCACTTACATCATCCTCAGCCAATTGTATTTCCAACTTCATACATCATCTATCATAAGAAACAAAAAACTAACCTAATTTTCTATTCCTTGGGGTATACTTTTAATAACACAGTGTAGGCCTAAATGTCAGCGCTCAAATGAAAAGGTTAGACTCTGACACATCATCAGATCATTGTCATGTACAGCTCTGTCATAAGACAAATCAATAGGGGGCAGACAGCTTGAAAACAGCTACAATTTGCATGGTTGTGTGGCTTGTAGAAACTGCGTGGTGAGCACTTTGAGAGGTGGTAATGCACTACTGAGTTTCCTGTCCCATTTGTTGCACGCTGGTTGTCCTCATTTCCACCACCGCATCTCTCTAGCTTGGACGTGATTACAGCATCCTGGCATCATTTCTCACCTTTCACTACACGTGGGACAGAAGCACTTTTGAGTATTTGATCGACCTGCCCTCCAACCACCCCACTCAGACATATATAAAGTCCCACAGGCAGTCAGTCACTCAGTCATACACAAGCGTTAGTCCATACTTAAGGTTGATCATTACTCAAGCGTTAGTCCATACTTAAGGTTGATCATTACTCAAGCGTTAGTCCATACTTAAGGTTGATCATTACTCAAGGGTACTTCCGGTTAATCATTATGTCTCCTCGGTATCTGGTCACCACCATCCTGGTCTGCTGCTTTGCTCTGACTGTGCTCTCTGCCAGGTCGTATCCACGTGAGTTTGTCTTCACCTTTTTTTTTTTATCAATACTGATAGCTTGTCTATAGTGAAAAGTATGAAAAGTGGATGAGAAAGTAACAGTTGCTGTGGTAAAACAACAGCAGCAACAAAACTACAAATGGGTTGGTATTGTAAAAGTTCACAAATCGATTGGTATTGTTGAGTTTGTATGTGTGTTTGTTGATGTGCTTGTATGTTTTGCTGTCAGCTCGTCCTAAGAGGGCGGCCTGCTGTGTGAAGTTCACTAAGCGGCCGATCAGTGTCAACATAATCAAAGGTGTCACCATCCAGGACTCTCGTGGGCCATGCCGCCTCAGTGCTGTGATGTGAGTAAACGTTAGATATGTAATACTCTGATGGACTTATCAACAGACACCCTCTCCAACAAAGACATTTCACAACCAAGCTTCGAAGGGTTAATATAAGGGAAAACAAACAAATGAAAGTATTTGATATCAAACTTTATTTTCTCTATATACTCATGCCAATATATATATTATTTGTAATTCGAATTAAAATTGTATTCAGTGTATGTATTTATATTTTTTTCAAGATTTCACACCACCACCACCACGGATGTTTGTGCTACTATACGGCACAAATGGGTGAAAAAGGTTCTTGAGCAACTTAGGTGCAGTAACATTTATTTCATCTAATATTGTGTAAAATACATTACTATATATTACTGTTTATTGATCCTCAACATGTAAATTATATTCAGTCTCAATTGATCAAATGTACTGAAGATATACATACAGGCTGTACAGTAGGCTATGTACATGTACATAAACATACAGTAGGCTATATGTGTTGAAATATGTTTTTCTTCTTCTGTCATTGAAGTTAATGCTAAAACATGACTCTCTTCCAGTGATAAATTCAAGGCACTCTCTAAAACCCTGGAGAAACACAACCTTCTGAAGAAAAAGCACCCTGCTGTGGTGATGCCTACTAACGGCACCGGCACCACACTGGTGGATGTAGAAGGCTCTACAGAGCCATTCGGTGCCTTACAATAGCCGAAGATTATTTCCCCTCATAAAGCTTTAAGAACCGCTTTTAAATCTGGAACAGTCTGTTGTATTTTAGTCTTAAGTGTTAACTTACTAAATTATAGTTAGAGACAAGTTATTAAAGCTATCTTTCTTGCACACAATTTTTCTGCTAATTACAAACTGCTGATTACATGTCTTATGGTAATAACGCAAAGCTAAATGACAACTGACACCACTGGGCTGATATTCTTAAATGTACAATAAGAGTAAAACTTATCTGTGTAATATGGCAAAATTAGTTTTTTTAGTCACAAAGAAACTTTACTTGTCAGATATTTTTTTTAATTTTTTCACAATAAAAAATATGAAGAAAATATAGTGTAAGTGTAAAATTTTTTTATTTAAATTCTTGAACTGTAAATATTTGACATTTAAAACTCTCCATTAGAGAATCTTAGAAAACACCATAACACATTTGGCGAAAGGGGTCCAAATGTGCCACCTTATTGACAAGTTCCTGCACATCACTTTGATCTAGTTCCTCCTCCGTTTCTGGGCGTTTGACAATAGGCATGCCCTTCTTAATATCATACATAAGCTGTTTGAAATAGAGAAAGACAGAAAAAAAAAGATTGTTTAGTTGTGTATATTTGTATATGTTGATTGTATAGTTATTAAGAGGTAAGAAAAGAGGTATAGACTATTGAGTGTGGAAGTCCCCAATGTCATTTTGTATGCGGTGGATTAGTATTTTCTTGATGAGGGATTTTTGCCCTACGGTTTAGGCTAACTCACTCAACAGCCTGGGCTGCCAATAATTGTATTGTGGAAGGAACCGGGAGTAGCCTAGAGCTGCAATGATTAGTCAACAAAGTCGATTAGAAGAGTTTTATTTCGACGTGTCATATTATTAGCCTGAAAGGACTATGATAATAAAGTCTGGCTACTCTCATGCAAATGTTCAATAACATGAATGATGGAGCAACAGAGTGAGAGGAGAGGTGAAGTAAAGGTGAGGCCAAAACTTGGAGTGAAATAAAGCAGGCTGAATTCAGACTTTGTTAAGCAGAGTTGTCATTTCACAGCAGCATGACAGTGATGCATGAGCATCTCAAACACAAGCACCACACGTATGAATGTACATTTTATTATACATATGATTAAGCTATCAAGCTTAAGTTTCATATACATCTGGTTCATGAGTCATTATTTTAATCCATGGGCACATTATTTTAATTTGAATCCATGGGCACTTCTGTTGAGGCAGACTGGACAGCAGGGGGCAGACTTGAGCAGGTGATGTACAACATGCACAGGACCCCAGAATAGGAGCCGCGCCCATAAGAGGCAGGGATGGTGGACGTGACAGAAATGTAGATATCAGCTAAGTTGCAGCCCTAAATGGGAGTAGTTTTTTGGGCTCAATAACGCCAATGCAACCCTGAAAGCATGCATATAAACAGTGCCCCAGAATATCACTATTCGAAACCGCATCGCCTACTTGCGTATCAATGATGTCATCGCCACACCTCAGCTGCCTTGGACTTGACTAACAATGTATTGCCTAACAATACTAGTTTTTCTCATAGGCTACATGACATTACCTACAATTACACTCAGTAGGATAAATATCACAACTGGTGCTGCGTAGCGCCAATAGCTTATCATGACTTGGTGGAGTGAACAGTGTTTTTCCTATGTGTTTTCTTGATGCATTCTAGCTACTGTCAGTGACTGACGCGAGAGAACTAGTCAGAAGTTATTAGGGAAGTGCGGTGTAAGTTTAAATTAATTTGTGCGTAGTGCCGGTGTCATTCATGTATTTTACATGTCTTACAACATAAATAAATGCATTCATAGTCTAGTGAAGTCAGATATGAGCCTACAAGTCGCTTAGAAATCACACTAAGCGTATAGATGCGCACTAAATGCGAATGCGTGATTTGATGCAGGCAAAAGTATCGACTGTTACTAACGAAGGTATTATATCAATATTATAAATGTGGCGATAGCCTACAACTTGGGTAGGCCTACATTAGTAGCCTATGCACTTGCGGTGATAGAAACTAATGTGAATCGCGGACTATACAACCAAAGAAAGTAAAGGAGATTATTGGCACCTGCGTTAGCCAAATAAAGGATGGGACTGCACCCTTCACAAACCGTAAAAATTAAGTTTATTAGTTTTACAGTTGACTACAGTTGACAGTTCACTATCAGTCCACACAAACGATTCTGGTTTCCTTGCACTAGCCATTTTCGCCGTAGCCTATTCTGTCTGTTTGTAAACTACATCGCGCAAGCTTTGGTGAATTTATGAAACAGAAACAGTGCCACCTATAAGCCTGGAATATGAAGTAACGTGTTGAGTCGTGTTGAGATGGATTCGTTTGGACGCAAATATTCTTGAAACGATTCCAGGGAAGGCGATGGATTAACGTTTGAGTCGTGTTGAGATGGATTAGTTTGGACGCAAATATTCTTGAAACGATTCCAGGGAAGACGGGGTTTGGTATGTGTGGACTAGGCCTAAGTCATCATCCTAGATTCTGCTTGATTCTCCACACACAAACACACACTGAAAATGATGGCTTATGTGATATGTTTCTATTTCATATATTTTTAAATAGAGTGTATTTAGTTAATAATGTATTTTTTAATGTATAGCATTTTACTAGTAATTACTAGTAGCTAAACATATTTAGTAATTTGAATGCTTCATATTGACGTTTAAACTATTAACACTTTTAGATCAAGTGTTGACGTGACCTGAGCTAGCAGTTACCAAGGAGCTCTTTCCAGATGTAAAAGTTTGCCATGGTTGCGTAGCCTATTTGCTATTATTATGCTATTATAAGCGCAAAGTGGTTCTCTCTCTCTCTCCCTCTCTCTCTCCGTGTGTGTGTGTGTGTGTGTGTGTGTGTGTGTGTGTGTGTGTCTGCGTCTGCATGAGGCTATGTTCAATTCAACTTGGTAGTTGATCCGTCCGGTCAATAGCACCGCATTCACGCCACTTCATGATTATATTAACGTCATCAGACAGGCTGTAAAAATGTATGCGGGAATTTCTCGCATTAAGATGGCTAGAGTTGCGGGAAAACCTGTCAGTTGTCCTGCCAAAAACCTGCTAAACAAACAAACAAACCACTGCATAATCTTTCTGACCATGCACCGACTAACTTGGAGATAGTCTTCTGACCATGCACCGACTAACCTGGAGATATTCTTCCAAGTTGATGCTGTGGTACTTCTGAAAGTCAGCTCTGTCAAAAAGGGCCCTGCGCTTCTCCTCTGAGTCACTGTAGTTCACCAGATCTAGAGCTGCACAGCTGCGGTTGGTCATGGGGAGCAAAATAAACAGCGTCACAAATGTCTCTTCAATACCAGTGGAGTTTGTGTGTATCTGCTGCCATCTGCAGACAGTACTAGCAAAAAAATCAATTTCAAAGATGAAAAATGTTGTCAGAGTGGTAGACTACATGTCCTGGTGTAGGCACACTGTAATTCTGTATAGCACTACTGTAAGTTGTATTTCTCTAGGTGTTTACAGAGAATTGAAACACACACACAAGGGTGTAGGTTTGGTCTCAGCTTTGGTGGGGACACATCCCCAACTCCTGTTGTCATGATACCAAAATTATTGTTTCAATACCAATACCAAGTGAAGAATCTTGATTTCAATGGAATTTTTTAAAATTTGATTTGATTTGGGGGCCCCCACCACCTTGACGCCATCAGTAGGCTAATATTGAATATTGTGTGATCATTCACATCAGTGGTGATCGTACCTAATTTGATTGACCCTCCACACACACACACACACAGACAGAAAGTGATGGTTGTCATAGTTTTCTATTTCATATTCTGGAATACATATTGGTCGGCTTCAGTAAACTGTTTTATATGATGGCAATAGGTTTAGGTTTTTGCTGATGGCAATGACAATGCCAGCATTACTGTAATCACTTTTGGTTTAAATTAGAAAAATGTCGAAATAGGCTGTGGCAGAGAATTTCTAGGGGTTGGGATATTACACGTTGCCACTGTCTCCACCAATGATGTGTATCGCTGCATCATCAACGTTGTTGGAACTACGGTGTTCGAACGCCGGAGGTAGCGAATTGTGACACAAGCATGATGCTTCGTGGAAACAGGTGTTACAACATTGTTGTTTGAATGCAAGCTGCATGGTACCACGGTGGTTGAGCAACATCGTTGCTAACTTTTCTAGAAACGAACCCCTGGCCGTCGGAATCAGTCCAAATAGCACAAAGGAGTTCACTAAAATATTGGTGGGGATAATTTTGTCAAAATATTGATTGGGACTAGTACCTAGCGTCCAACCCTAAACCTAGGAGCACACACACACACATACACACACCTTGGGCTAATTCCTAATGAATTCTTAGGTGCCATTTGCAATCCTAATCCCAAACACTTTCCTCAAACTGTCTGTTCAGTGTGTGCGGTAAAGAACTTCACTCTACTCCTGGCATTATGGTTGAGATTCAGAAATAGCGTTTTGTGTTTTCCTTCTGAACTTACAAGTCTGTAAAGTTGAGCAGTTTGTCACCACAAATGTCAAAGAACTCAAACTGATGTCTGAGGTTCAGGAAGTCATCAGTTGTCCACTCAGGATACAGCTGTTTCCAATTCTCAACAAAGCTGGGCCAATCGTCATCCATCACTGAGAAAAAGTGCAATATAATAATAACTAGATGTACCGCAGAGCGGTACAAAATATGACCGCCGCCCAGTCCAGCACATTTTTTCCAGAAAAATAAGTCACGCTTGTCAAATTGTGTTCATTTCCTACTTTGTTCCTTTTTTGTGTGTTTGTAATTGAGTGTCTGCAGAGTGTGTGGTTGTTTTTGTGTATATGTGTTTTGTGTGTGTTTTTTTGTGTGTGAGTGTGTGTGTGTGTGCGTGTGTTTGTGTATGTAGGTGTGTTTGTATGTGTGGGTGCATGTGTGTGTGTGTGTGTGTGTGTGTGTATGTGTGTTTATGTGTTTGTGTGCGTGTTTGTGCGTGTCATGTGTGTGTGCATGTATGTGTGTGTGCATGTATGTGTGTGTGTGTGTGTGTGTGTGTTTTTTGTGTGTGTGTGTCTTTATGTATGTGTACATAAATAAAGCAAATCAGGGAACCACCTACTCTTTGCGATAAGTGCCATGGGATCTTTAACAACCATGGTGAGTCAGGACCTCAATTTGACATTCATGCAAAGGAAAACATCTCCTGCAGTACAGTGTCCCTGTCACTGCAATAGGACATTGGGATTTTATACAACCCCACCCCCATCTTGCCTGTTCATAATTCTGAGAAATTCTTGAATTGTGTGCATGTGTGCGTGTACGTGTTTATGTTTGTGTGTGTGTGTTTGTGTGCGTGTGTGTATGTGTGCGTGCACGTTAGGGCTGGGACAACGCGTCAACGTAATCGATTACGTCGACGCAAAAAATACGTTGACGCAAAATATGCGCGTCGGTTTGTCAGACCCAAAAATCTATGGTGGGCCGCCACAAAACCGGCCGTCACACATTGATGTTCTATGTTGTACTATTTAAATTAAAGATAAGATAAAAATCCTTTGAGCTGCACTTTTTACACACGCAGCCTTTCCCTGCCCCGCCCGCTCTCTCTCATAACGAGCCCGCTGCCCCCCTATTTAACACAAAATATTCACGATTGTTGAAGGATTGTTGTTGCCACATAGAAGCATTGCATAGAACACGGCTGGCTAAATTGCTATTAAATCCGCTTAGCATCATGACCATGCTGTGCAAATTTGTTCAAAACTGCTTCAGTCAAGTTAACTCTGCTAAGGTCTTATCACAACATAGTACATTGAGGAGACTAAACTTAGTTAAGTTATGCAATCAAGCAGTATCTCAAAGCTAATGTTAGAATACTGTTTGGATGTTGAGTTTAGCATGCTTACTTACAGCTGCTTGTCAATTTCGTTACTCAGGGCTCATTTTATTGACTCTGACACTGAATGTTTGCAAAATCCCGATGTAAATGGAAAAGTGTTTTCCAAGACTCAAAAGTGCTTGTCCCAATGAGAAGTACAAACTGTTATTTGAACTAACTACAAGTTAGTTCTTGAATTTCCCCTGGGGATCAATAAAGTATCTACCTATCTATCTACGTTATGAATTGCATCTATACATCAGCTGCGTTTTAACTGCGTTAGTGTTACAATTGCAAGGGAACGAACGTCTTAAAGTGACAGGCACTCAATTAGACCTATACACTACTGAACTTTATTGAATGCTACCTCTGACTAAGAATGCATTACTTTGCACTTGTTTAGTCTTTTATTTTGGAATTTTAAGAGCAATAAACATATCTTGCAATGTTAAGGAATTCATGTTTTTTTCATTCAGATATATAAATCAACATGTATAAATTGCTATTAGTCAACTAATGGGGAGATAATCGATAATCGAATTGAATCGAAATCTAATCGGACTGAAAAAATGAATCGTTAGATTAATCAATGCATCGAAAAAATAATCGCTAGATTAATCGTTTAAAAAATAATCGTTTATCCCAGCCCTAGTGCACATGCTTGTGGGTGTGCCTGTGTGTGTGCCCGTCTGTGTGCATGTGCATGCATGCGTACATATGTCTACTGTGTGTGTATGTGTTGAGAGAAAGTGGAATAGAACATTATGTCCAATATTCCAATATGTGGGTTAATGTTCTGCATTTCTCATTAGTAGGTCACTTTGATACTAAAAGTATGATTCTATAAAAGTTTGATACTAAAAGTATGACTGTATGATATTTGTACTGTCCCTGTGTATATCTGTGTGTGACTGTATTTAGAGATAAGCAGGAATATTATGACTGCAGTGTTTCACTGTTCTGCATGGCTGCGTCAGTAGCTATCTGCTCCGGATTGCCAGGTTGCCACTAATCAGGGTCTGATTCAGTGTAGTCCACGTGAGATGGGATGACCAACGCCATCTCCCGTCGGCCTGGAAGGATACTTAAACCATAACTATTTACTTGTCTAGTTAGAGCAGCTGATGGATCTTTAGGTGAAGTCATGCTGTCTCTCCCTTGATGCGCATCATTGTAAATAAACTCTGTTCCTGATTTTCCATACTATTGGTCTGACTGGGTCTCTATTAAATCTATGGTATCAAAATTACCATCAGTGTCATACGTATGATTACTGTGAATGTGTGTGTGTGTGTGTGTGTCTGTGTGTGTGTGAATATCTGTTTATGCACACAGCTTCGCTGTGCGGCGGTCATAATAAGAAGAACAAGACGAACAAGGCAATGGAAACAACATCGTCATCATCTGCCACCATCATTTCAATGAAAGAAAATGAGCACAAATCAATCAACTGTCATTTTCTGTATGGGTTATAAAGCCAACATACTCTGAAACTTGGCCTTCTCTCTGATTGACCGGATTCTGTGTTGAATCATATCATAACAGAAGGACAAAGTGATATCATGCAACTCCTTTCCAAAGTCCATTGAATTAGACTCTGCAAGGAGAGAGAGAGAGGGAGAGAGAAAGAAGTGCAAACAATAACAGGGGTGCATTGACAGCTGCAGAGAATTCACCTCTGATAGGGGTTGATATGCCTTGTTTTAGTTAGATTCATTTTGGATATTCAACAGACACTCAGCGTTACAAACATGATAGCTATTCAGTTTGTTTAATACTGATAAGATTGTTGTAGATAAAGATGCATTATTTAAAATTTGACCATCACACATATTCCCATTATGGGTTTGAATTTCCTCTTCCACTTTTAATAATTCATTCTATGAGGGACATATCTCCACTTAAACAATGCATTTGTATTCATGTTGGCTTTGTTTTGTTTTCACATTCACTCATTTAATCACATTCAGGTATTATATGTGGGGCAGTCATGGCCTACTCCGGGTTAGTGTGTGCTTCACCTCACTGTGTGCTCATTGTGTGCCTCACCTCGCTGTGTGCTCTGTATGTTTCACTAACGGATTGGATAAATGCAGAGACCAAATTTCTTGTATAGTTTACTTGGCCTATAAACCTGATCTACATATTTTAGCTTCACAGAAGAGAACTTCTGACGGCAAATTTGAGGAAAAGTTGGTAAACCACCCTTCTTACCTAATTTGAGGGTGCTGATTCTGAATATTTTGTTTACCAAGCTCAATTCTGAGTTCTAAGCCACATAATCAGCATTTTAACATAAACCACTCAGGTCTTAATCAGATAGGACCTACACCAGTATGTTGCAATATCTGTGTGCATTCCTACCTTAGGTCTATTTCTTTGATATAGTTAACATCATTTGCTACTACATAACAAATACCAAATAACAATACAAAAGTGTCTTACAAACGTTCCTGCATACTTCTTAAATATACTGTAGTCAGATGGGTGTCCTAAAGACATAACTAGATCTTGAGCATCTATTACCAGTGTTGAATGAACAGTTTTTGCAGTGATCACTACTGGACATTCCACATTTCTAGACAGCACTTGAGTGAGGATAGACTTATTTCCACTTCACAAATAACCATCGCTGTCTGCAATAGCTACAGTACAACCAGTTCATAGCTGAGGATTTGTCCTAGGTGCACTTCCCTTTCAGCATCATATGCAGTAATGATGCACTGAAGAATGTTTCTTTTTGTTGCACTATAAAGGATATCTTGTCTGCATTATTTGCAAAAAAATTAATCTCCATAGCACTCTTCAGCACTCCTCAAACATGCACACTCTTCCATTTTTTGCATGGCTGGAATTCGAATGATAGGAAAGAGCACCAGTGAAATGTTTTAACTAGGCAAGCACACCTTTGCAGTAAAAATAAATACAGTGTAAATCTTCTGTAAAGACTGACAACTGTTCATAATAGTTAGTGACAAAGTACTTTCTACAGAAAAATGAGCAGTCACCTACTATTCTATCAATTTATTATCAAAGAATCTATTTTGTTTCTAAACATCATACTGAATTTTAGCTATTATTTCAATTTATATTTTAATTTTAGCTTATTTTCATTTGCTACTTGAGGGTCATTAGGGTAATTCCTGTCCTGTCCTACAACATATCTGATACATAAAGAGTATATTAATGCCTTATGTTTTTGCAATTCCTATGATATCTGGTGGCAAAACCAAAAAGTATGTGAATTATGCTAATTATGCTAATTAGCAAGCTTAAAACTCAAAATTGAGCTTGGTAAACAAAATATTTGAATTCAGCTCCCTTAAATTGTGTGAAATGGCCCCTTTACCGACTTTTCCTCAAATTTGCCAACAGGACTTTTTCTGAAATTTGTTAGCTATCTGCTCTCCCTCTATTTGCAGTAGGGGGGCAATTCCACGGAAAATTGACTTTTTGTCACATTTGAAGTATTAAAAAACATCGTTTTAGAATTTTCGAACGAAATGGTTGGTAATTAGCACGTTTATGATACTTTCCATAGAGGGTAAGATTATCACCACTTTTGTTCAGAAATTCTAAAACAATGATGTTTTTTTACACTTCAAAATAACATTTGCTAAATGAACCTTACATTTTTCAGTAGCCATAGGTGTGTAGATTTGAAAAAAATGTCGTTTTGTTCTTAACGGGAGCATTTACTGCCTGAAATATCCAATTTTGTTTACCACGCTCTGACTGGCCTGGCCTGATGGATCGCCTATTTACGCCGTTTCAACAGCACATGAACGGTTAGACCGAGAATTCTGGTCATGAAATTAAAATTCCACTGGAGCTCCAAGCAGATGTGTACACGCAGCCTTACAACACTGTTTACAGCTCTTTGAGTCACGGTAAAATGTAATTTTTGGTACATAGCTAATTTAGATACACCTATGGCATACCTGTCAACATTTAGCTTTCAAAATGGGAGATTTTTTCGGGGGGGGTGGGGGGGGACAAGTTCAGTGTATCAACAACACAACAACAGTTTATGTGATGTGTTAATCAATTAAATTCCCAACAATTAGTAAAAGAATAGATGAAGAACATTTTTTATAACATAGGCCTGCAATGGTTTTACTTGTGTAGTGCGTCTTTACTGAATATAACGAGTTCAAAGTTAACATTCTAGGTAACTTCGCATTGTCCGCTTCAGCACTAAATTGAGGACAGCAACACACACAAGCTGCACCTCTGACAGAAGAAACGCGCCTTCCCAACTACATGCCTTTTAAGTTGATATTTAATTGGTTTGTTTTGTTCATTTTTCCATTCGCTGGCACTGCAGGGGGACTGTCGCGTTGCTCGAAGCCCCTTTGGTCTGACTCGTCAATAATCCAAATATGTCCCTTTGGGTCTACAGCCCAGTATAGTTTGATATCTCTTTGTTCCATTAAAATTAATCCCATTCTTCCGACAGCTCAACCAAAGGCTATTTTAGATCACCTCCTTCACCTCTTGTAAAGTAAGAATCAACAATGACATGCCAAGTGCAAAGACAATGACAAGCTTGGGACTGAAGCCATGCAGACTCGGCTAGATTTAAACACAGCAGGCCGTTGCAGCAAGACACTGAGCCAATCCTAATATCATAGGAAAACAGGTGGGGCTGTGTCATTAGGCTGATTGCCACTGACACCAGCTACTGTTACATACAAGACTTAAAGGTGCCATGTGTAATGTCTGCCAAAAAATCAATTAATACTCCACATTCCATAAAAGATGGGTCAGTATACCCCCAGAAAGTGAGTTTGTCTACCCTAGAGTAACAACCAAGACACGTGTATTGCAGTTTGGCTGGCGGTTATGTTACCCGCATACTGCCTCCCATGGCCGAAACTGGTATTATGACACTTGTCGGGCTGTGGCTAGTAATTTAGCATGCTAATTTAGGTTGATATCTCTTCAGCACTATACTTTGTCATTTTTTTAATGACATCATCGCCCTTATTTCCTCTCATTCTTTTGATGCGTGTAGCTCATTTTTTGGATATTTTTACCTCAATTCTTACACATGGCACCTTTAAGTGTCTCAATTAAATAAATTAAACGTGACTATATCGCACTGGGCTCCGCCTGCAAAGAACTTCAGTTTGCGGCGCCCCCTCTTCCTTCCCTCCTTCCCTCATCACAAACAAAGTGTTTTCCACCAAAAGCTGTCACCGGTCTGCACGTCTGTTGTAACTGTGTTGACTGAAGGGATTGTGTGTTTCTGGTTAAATAAAACGGATATATGTGAGTGTGTGTATATGTGAATATTTTCCTTGTTTATTGATGTCATAAGCATGCTTTATAGGTAGCCTAAGTAAGTTTATGCTAACATAGCCTAGCATTATTAACTTAAAGGAATTATCCGGAATAAAATGCACTTTAGATCAATTTACAAATGTTGCCATCTTTGCTGCCATCTTTAGGGGAAAGTCAGTAGGAGTCGATTGCCAAGTGTGCTCTGGAAATTCATAATTTCGCCGTTTAAAAAAAAAAAAAAAAAAAAAACATAGTCCAGTATGTCTTTTGAAATTGAAATGAAGTTGTTTGGACTGGACTATGTTTTTTTTTTTTTTTTTAAACGGCGACGAAATTGTGAATTTCGAGGAACCCGGGGAACATAGGGATGACCCCTGAGCGAACTGACATTTTAAACAAAAACGTCCACACACGACTGAACGAGGGGAGGCAGCGTGATACCATGCTCCTGTAGCTAACTAGTTAGGGCTAACTTTAGTGGATCAGCGCCGTTATTGCTCAACCATTAAGTGTGACTTTTAGGATTGGGGCTATCAGATCACGGCTGTCACGCCGAACAAAGAAAGATTCATGAATAAAACATAACAAGGATATCGTTGCAAAGTTAAAATGACCATACCTTCATCGAAGTCGGGGTCCACGTAGCTCTCTGGCTCATTGACCAGAGGGTATGATAAGGACATTCCCATTTCCCCCTCTTGGTAACGTTATGTTAGCTGAGAGACACAGAAGATGTAACTAACGTTAATCGTTTGACGTCAACGTTACTAAGTTATCTAACTTTAAGATTATCAGTAGCCTAATATAACGTTAGGTCTCGCTCGCTTTATCAGCCGTCTCTGGCCTAAGTTACCGTTAATATCTAAAACTGATAGTTCCATAGGTCCTTGATTGTGATTGTGCGTTCGATGCCGTTGTAAAATGCAGCATAAACCAGATAAGAGCCATAAAGCCAGAGCTAGAACTACCAAACCTTTGCTATCTAGAAGCTACACGGCGAGATCTAGCACAGTGTTTCTCAAAGTGTGGTCAGGGACCACTGGTGGTCCGCAAGCTATTCCAAGTTGTCCGCAAGCAGACGTGGTAAAATATAATATAGATCAGTTGTTTGTTACAGTTAGCAAGTTAGCTCTGGGGTAGCAAAAATCAAAGTGTTTCACGTAGATCACAGTGTCATTCCCCGATCTGAGTCGCTACAAGATGTGAGTCCTGCATGATCAGATTGATATTTAGCCTACGGCAAAACACTAAGGGATCCGACTGCAAGCAAGGTGGGAGAGCCTGTTTCATACTGAAATCTGTGGAATACATCAAATAATACACTTTTCTGTTTCAAAAATGTGTTGGCTATCTATGATAGTTTGATTGCTAGTTAGATCAAAATGTCATTTGCAAAAGGCAAAGGGACTGAAACTGGCAAGAATGAAGCTGCTGAAAATGTGTAATCTGAGGGGATTGTTTTGCAAACAGCTCCAGGGACATGTTTTGTGCAATTGCATTAGAGGATGACTAGATAGGTGTTTTTGCTTCTTCATAGAGAATCATAAAAATACCTCAACAGGAGCATTGGAAAAGAAGAAATTACTTGAAATCATTATATTTAAATAAAATAATATTTATTTTGTTCCACATGCAGTACTGTAATACTGTATATTTGTCAGGCTATAAGACAATAATACATTAAAAAAAAAAAACAGCCCACTAACCAATTCAAGTAATTCAAGTCAATAAATACACTGAATGCACTAATAAACTAGCAACCTCAAATGCAATAAATAAGACAAATAAATAATAAATATGGTGTTGTTTAAATTAGACAGTATTTTAAGGTTAAAGTTAGATGAGAACATGTGGCGTGTTCCTGTGTTCAGACGATGGTTGAAGTGGCAGTCGCATGACTGGAAAGGGATTGTGTGGCAGCAGCAGTGCTGTTGCTGATTGAGGACCTTGCAGAGGGTACCACACTCTTAGGTGATGCACTTGTGGTTCTCCTGAAATAAGATGGGAGACCATTAGTATCTGGACTCTATTCATACTGATCAATGCCATTTGCCTTCATTTTACCATGACACTGTGAAGATCAACAAACAGAGTTCTTCATAGCTTTCTGTTCCACTGTCATTCTTTTCTGTTTGGTTGAACAGATTTTTTTTTAGTATGTCACAGATACCGCTGCTAAACTATAGTTTATACAAAAGTAAAATGGAGCAGGGCAAAGTACTTTTTCTCTACACACTTGCTAGATTTCAGATTTAAAAAAAATGCTTCCACTCTCTGAACCAAACAGCTTTTAAACTGGTCTTGCTTGTATTGTCAAAAGATTCTGACATTTTTTGTTAAGTTTGTCCCTCTGTCTCCCTGGTCACTGTCCACATGTTCTAGCTTGGGCGATTAAGTCATAGGAATAATTAATTTATTTCTTAGAAATATATAAGAACATGGAATCAAACAGGGTTTGGTGAGAAAAACAAATCTATCTGACAGTATAAATACTCCTGATGGGTATTCCAGGAACTTACAGCAGGTTTTGTTTCTGTCTGATGCTTCTAATGATCTCCTGCACCCATTTCTCCTGCCAGCGACTGCAGAAAGGTCCCTCAGTGGTTTCAAATCTGTGGGAGGACATTGCTTTCAATGAGAATTTTTCACTAGAAAACTCAAAGGACTAATATTTAGTCCTTTTATTTAATTAACAAACAAACAAAATAAAGAAGAAGACAGTGTAAAAACCAGGCAACACTTACATCACTGCAGCGACACATGGTAGATTTTTCTTCTGAAACCTGAAGCCAGTGATGGGTGCCGTTACTTTCTTGGTGGACACCATTGTGCAACAACTCAAGGGCTTCTCACCAGTCACTGCATGGAAAAATGACCTTCATTAGCACACTTGATTAAAGTATTAATTCAAATAGAAAACATCCAAATAAAGTACTCACCAGTCTCTAACACTGTAAGGGAGAGGAGGATGGTGATGATAGCAAGGCTACCCACAAATGGTCTGAGGAGCTGCATGTCTTCTGTTGGTGTATGATGATGCCTCTTCACTGAATGAGCTCCTCTGAAGACCCACGGGTTGACTTGACTGGAGTTCAGTCTGAGGACCTGCTTTTATGGTCTACAAAAGAGGAACTCCCACATGAAACTCCCCACTCGTGCATCTATTTATAAAATACTGAGGAATTCCCCAGACGTAGTGCCTTCTCTCTATTGCATTAGAGAGCAGGATATGATGCCATGAGCCAGAGCATGGTGAGGTTGCCTTTTGCAATGACACTTTTTTGGGAAGGGCTGTCAATATCTTCTGACACTTCATTCATTATGACCCGCACTTGCTAAGCGGCGTCATCATATAGGTTTATCAGATTTTTTTTTTTTTTTTTTTTTTTTTTTTTTCTTTTAGCATGTCCAAATTTCCGTCAATGATTCCCTGGACACTGAAAGACCGGGGTAGACAAAACTTGTGGGCATGTAACCCCACATGGATAGCATGGAACCATCGTTTTTCGTTTTGATCTGTAGCCCCCACGCTGGACTGCACCCCCCGAAAGGAGGGTAGGGCAGACACAGTTTTCTGTGAATATCTCGAAACCGTAGGGTTTAGGAGGACCATTTTTTTTTGTATGTTGATCTCAAGGGGCCATGTCAACCCATTCCATAACCACTCATTTCATGTATAGCGCCACCTAGTTAAACACAAAAAAGTAAAATGAGGTGGTGTAATTGAAGGTATCTGTGACCTAACATAGTCAAAACTGCACGAAATTGGAAGTGTAGGATCATTATGACACCCTCTGTATGCACGCCAAGTTTTGTGGAATTCCGTTCATGGGGGGCCACACAATAAATTAATTTATGTTACTATACACCAACTGGCCTGTAGGTGGCCGGAGACAGTTTTCTGTGAATATCTCGAGAACCGTAGGGCCTAGGAGGTCCACCTTTTTTTGTATGTTGGTCTTAAGGGGGCATGTCAACCCATCCCATTACCACTTATTTCATGTATAGCGCCACCTAGTTAAAAATTAAAAAGCAAAAAATTAGGTGTTTTCATCTCAATATCTCTGGCTGACAAGGTCAAAACTGCACGAAATTAAAAGTGTAGGATCATTATGACACCCTCTGAATGCATGCCAAGTTTTGTGTACTTTCGTTGATGGGGGCCTTACAATAAAATAATTTATGTGTACATTTAGTGACATACACCAACAAGGATTCCCGGGACACTGAAAGACCGGGGTACACAAAACTTGGTGGGCATGTACCCCACATGGATAGCATGGAACCGTCATTTTTTTTTTTTCATCTGCAGCCCCTGCTGGACTGGACCCCCGAAAGGAGGGTAGGGCAGACACAGTTCTCTGTGAATCTTTTATGGTATGTTGGTCTCAAGGGCCCACATCAACCTGGCTCATAATCACTCATTTGTGATTTGCCCCCGGTAAAAAAATGAAAATCAGTAGGATTAAAAAGAAAGCCAAAATAAATATTCATCATCATCATCATCATGGCTGCATTTTCAGTATTGGCGAGAAGTAGTCGCTTTGTCCACTAGATGGCGATCGTTGCAGTGAGACGTAATTTTGTTGGAAGTTAAAAGTGGGTTGGAAAAACAATGGGCGCTTCATACAAGGACTGTAATTTACCGCAGCTTAACATCTAATAAGGATAGGACGATGTTCACATGAAGTGTAATTCCCATTTCTTCTTGAAGCGAAATAAATCTGAGGATGTTTATCGGACATGCTTGGTTTTTACTGCAGGTAATGCGTTAATCTTGTAATATCAATAAGGACCTAGGTAATGTTACCGTTAAGCGTTGGTTGAGTGATGGAGGCATTTGATTTATTGCATTTGTAGAAAACTATAAATGCGGTTATACCAAGCAAATGTATAGCAGCACTGTTTGTATCTTTCGACTGTCATTTATTGCACGTGCTACAAAATCATTCTGTGCAATGGAGGATTTACCAACGTTACACCGGGTCTGATACAGTTTTGCCTATACATGCGTGAGACTGAGGCGCCTGTTTATTTTGTTTTAAAGTGCGTGCAGGGTGTGAGAGGGAATCGATGTGCTTTGATTACAGCTTGGTAGTTGTAGTCTGTGAAATTAAAAGCACGTGTGTGAAGTATCCAAACAATGACACCTTCATTTCATTATGGCTGCTTTAGCAAAACACCTTAAGCTACTGTGTAGTGGGTCCCATTTAGAAGTGGCTACTTCATTCGCTTTCCTTGACTCATGGAGCTGCGTGAATGTTATTACAACTTTAAACCACGATATGACAGTTTAAGTCCGCTTGATACTGTAAGGCGTAAGCCATTGGTTTCCAAAGGAGATTTTATTTGTGTCGCCAGCATAGCCTATTGACAATTTATGTTGTCAATAGGCCTACCTTATAATCCTACCTGTAGCTTAGGGAAGCTAACAGCTTTCTATTAGGATCTAGTTTGTTAGTTACCGTTTTGTCATAACTCCCTGATGCATTTTTGCATTTAGAATAGCCAGAGCGTGTAGGCTATATCTCAATCGGAAAATTAAACAATATCGGGTGCCTATGGACTAGGCTGGGTGAACCCAGCCTGATCTGCCGCTATTTATTTTTTGATTTCTTAAAAGATTGAGCTTGGTCTGATGAAAGCCAGACTAGCCATGGACCTCAGTTAAACAATGCAAGGGAACATGAATCAGCCTATATTTGCACTAACAATAACGGACAAAAGCTCTTCAACTTTGGCCCGTTAAAATGTGTATGAACAGTCTAGCGACGCATTTCATCAAGGCCCATTTGGACATGTCAGTTATTTGCACCACTGGTTAGATGTAAAACAGCATTTCGTTTCAGACTAGGCTACTGTTACTTAATTTGTGCATTAACAATAACGTTTCAGACTACTGTTACTTAATTTGTGCATTGACAATAAAGTATTACATGAACTAAAGATGACTAAAATCTTATGTAGAAGAAGAAACATTCACAAAAAAATCCATCCATCCAAAAATGACCTTTGTTTTGATAGCTGTTGAAAACGGCATGGAACTGACAGAGATGTTTTTGTTTAAAAATACATAAAAAATAAATAAATAAATAAATAAATAACATTATGCTGATACCTTTTGCTTTTCCCAAATACAATGTAGCCTACAGGTGTAAGTGACCTTTCATCAATCCAGTTGCAATGGATGAACTGTGATGAACTGCCCTACTTGTGATTGTTTAGAGATTTTAAAGGTTTTATAACAATTCTACATCTTTGGCTATTCTACAATCTATTCACCTTTTCAGCACCAGTAGGGTACTTTCTGTGCAGCCGCACACACACACTCAGGCATGCCAAACAAGCATACACAAAAGTTTCAAGAGTGGGGGATGGAGTAAAATATGGAGACAAATTGAAGTGTGATTTATTTTCGCGGAACGGATGTACAGGACTGAGCGGCGGTCATATTTTGTACCGCTATGTGGTACATCTAGTTACAAGCTGGCCTTGTTGCTTGAAGTAATCATTCTGGTTTTATGCTTTTAATTGCCAATTAAATGTGCATGGAATGCTTTAATTTCAATGTATTACTGATGTGCTAAATGCTTTGTTTTGAGTACTGGTATGTAGTCCAAGAGTACAAAATGAAGTAGAAGAGATGTGAAAGCTGAAAGAGATGTGTTCCTTTGCTTTAAATATCTTGCTATTTGCTGCCATTAGGCAGCACCATTGTGGCTATAGGTCTTTTTGTTTGTTGCTCATAGGTCTACCAGTGAATTGGATTTAGTAAGATTGAAGTTGAAGGATTATGTCAGTTGATGACTGTCTTGATGATGAACTTGCTCATGAGCCCGCCACATACACACACACACACACTCTACACTCATCATCAGAGCCGGAAGGTAGAAAAAGCAGAAGGATGCCAGAGTTATCTGAAATGGAGAGGCGCCAGGAACTTTGTCAAAGCCTGTCTGGCATGTTCAGACATGTTCTTCTGTAGTTTGCATTTTTAGATATCCGCTTAATTGACACTTTTTCCTTTTTATCTGAAAATCTCTGTATTATTTCAATATGTCAGTGGTATATAATCCACAGTATTTTGGTATGTGCAGATGAAAAAGGATCAAATTTAATGTACCTTAACACAGACACATCTGTGAGACACTGAGGATAGCAGCAAGGTTTAAAGGTGACGACATGCAAGTTCTCTGCTCTCAAAGAATCACATATTCATAGCATTTAGGATAGGAAAGTGAATCATTTTAGCAGCTGGCCAAATAAACTATGCGTGCTCTGCTCACTAACTGTAATTTATTAACTCATTTAACAACTTAAACACAAAGCATAACATTTTAAATTATAGGAATATAAAATAATTATATTCGCGCAAATTTGTTTTTTTTTTGTGCCTATATCTTTAATAATGCCTTTCCTTTTTGACAAAGAAGATCATTCAAAACAAAATAGCCACACACAAACATAGGAGTCATAAACAGATGACATATGAATCAAAATAAGCTGGGAGATGTAATGTTCCAAATAGCAAGAGGCTAGCGGACCACTGGCATTTTGCTCATCGGTTCTCTGGCGGTCCGCTGGCGGGTTGCAGACAAATTTCCCAATATTTTGCCACTATTGGTCTATTATTATTATAAATATTTTTCATTTGTTTAATTATACTCCATATATCATTTTATTAACTTTTCTTAATATTCATGCAAGTTAAATTTAAAGAGATGGTGGTCCAACGGCGGACCACAAGTGGCACGCCACCGGTGGCATACCACCAGCGGTCCGCTATCTGACAATCTGATTTTGCTATCTGGGGTGCAACCAAAATGGTGGAAAAAATATATATTTTAAAGTTTCAATTTTGGCGGGTTGATGGGGTATGGTGGGGCTTGAAAATTCCCCACCTCCAAAGTGGGGAATGACAGAAAAAGGTTGAGAACCACTGGGTTAGTTCAAACATTAGCCAAACATAAGGGTTGGCTTCCACCACATTATAGCCTATACTACTATTTCAAATTAGAACATTCTCCTAATAGAGACACTTTCAACTATAGTTCCGTTAGGACTAGGGATGTGACCTAGTAGAGGCTAAATGCACGTAAACACCGTTTAAGCACCTCCTGAATTTCGGAAATAGCGTTTACGCGGAAATAGCGTTTACAGAAATAGCGTTTCCACCTAAATTGCGTTTATCCACTTAAAGAAGCCCTATGCACCAATTTTAGCAAAAATGACCTTAATTATGCAGGTTGTGAGCCGTTCTGATGGTTCTACAAGACTTTCTGCGTTATTTGGTGGGTGCTTCGTCTCCCTCTATCGCTTCTCTGCGGAAAAAACAAATATGCAACTTTCTGAACCCGGCCCGGGATGTGACTCAGCGGAAGTATCCAATCGCACCCAAAAATGTAGTCAGATTGTAGTTTCTAAGAAAACTGCAAAACGGACGCCGACTTGGCTTTGTTGCTGTTGAAATTGTAAGAAGTCTACCCTTGGGTGAACTTCGTTTTTGTAATAGTTTGATAGTCTCTTGAACAAAGTGTTTGCTGTTTTATTGTGAGCCCTGTATGTGTTTAGCTTGGTTTCTTGATGGCTAGCTTGCTAGCTAGTGGGGGTTTAGCGTAGCAGTCACTTGCTACCGAAGCTGCAGGGGGAGCTATGTCGTGAAAAATGCGGGCCCAAAAAACCCAGAAACAGCGAAGGAATAACCAGACCTGCATAGGGCTTCTTTAAATAGCATACCGTTCTTAAACTATTCTAAATTAAACTCATGCCATTTTACAATTGTAGAGTTTCATATTGTTAGTTTCATAATGTTGAATCTGGCCTGGGCAACACAGTTTATGCATATTGCGCTGCATAATGGTGTCAGTGATCAATCGTCTTGCGGGCGGCAGTCAGCAAGCATCAAAGATTAGTCACACGAGTAAACGAGTTTGGATAATGAATGTTTTTTTAAATGGATATACGATTTCTGAAGCGTCAAGACAATATGCCAGAAAACGGCCTTGACTACAAGCCCAAAGTGAGTGAGCCTCAGAAACAATACAATTGATGGTCATGGGTGTATTTTTGGCCTAACATCCTTTAAACCAAAGAGAATGACATCTCAGGTTCATCTCATGTCATCTCATTCCCTTTAAAAGCAAGCAGCGCAACTTCAAACAGTGCATCAGTATTTTGATAGTCAGCGGCGCATTTAAAGGAATCAAATTGAAACACAACTACCAAAGAAACACTAACCAGGTTGACAGAGGGAGAGAAAGAGAGAGAATGGTAGAGGGAGAGAAAGGGAGGGAGAGAGAGACAATAACAATATATAGGCCATCAAACAAATGTACACTTAACATTTAATTCAACTTCAGCTCTGTGCATGACAAAAGGCAAGAGCTTTGTCACACAACTACCAATGAAACACCAACCAGAGGGGGGGGGAAAGAGAGAGAGAGAGAGAATGGCAGAAAGAGAGAGAGAAAGAACAACCCTAGAACAACTTACCAACCATTACATTTGGTTAAGCAATCTACAAAATCCCATACAACATAATTATGTGTATTATGTATTTTCATCTGATTCTTCAATATATGCAACAAGCTTACCAACAGTTTTGTTCAGTTTGTTCATTTCAAAGTTTCCATGGGGAATCTAATCTAATTTTTTAAACGAAAAAAGCAATTATTTAATGCAATTAATAATTTAGGTTACAATTTTTAGCATTACCCACCATTAAGAATTCAGAGGCTGTTTAAGTTCTGATTTCAGTGGGCAATTCGGTTGTAACATTTCAATAGTAATCACCAACACCACCCTAACTTATGAAGATGCCTTTTATAGTTATTGCACATCTGAAATCTCTCCATGATCTGACAAAAAAGGTTTTGTTTTTCACCGGGTAATACACAGACAGTCCTATTGGCATCATGCATTCCACAAGATTTTCAGCGCTATAGCTACACCAGTAGGAGGAGAAAGGGCCCGCGACCTAAAGCAATTGTTTTTCAGTCCTTGAACAATCGTGCACGAACCGTATGGGACGAACAGGGAATAGCCACAGACCTTGATCGGTGCTATCTTTGATAACTTCTACCCATTGTATGCGTGGTATGTCCGTAGTTGGAATACAATTGGAATACTGTCTTTTATCTAAATCTTCATCGATCTGTTATCAAAAATAACCTGTAGGGCAGTGGTAGGTGGGCTTAGTGCACTGCAAAAAGGAAGTCAGGGCGTTGGTTGGAACACAACCAATGGCTGCCCAATTTATGAAACCACATTACGTTACAATTATAAAACAGTATAGTTTTCAATGAAACACAACCATATTGTGTTCAAATAGTCATTCCAATTGAGCAATCTGTTTATCTAATTGAATCACATAAGGTAAGCAGACTGTGGAAAAAAAGGAAAAGAGGGTTTGTCACATTAACTAAACCACAAAACATGAAATTAAACAAACTCATGTTTTTCTTTTAAACACAATGCTATTACGTTGAAATGACATACTTTGTCACAGCAATGAATTTATCCAACAGAATCATATACGATCATTGTGAAGCACCTTCTGAACCAGTAAGGCAAATAAACACATGCCTTGGTGTCCATTTCATTGTGTTCCCATGAGCATTTGCAAAAACACTGAGATAATCACGCAGCTAATAGTGTTGTCAAATGTTCTCACATGGGTTTTCTTAAAAGAGGGTTATGCATCAGTAGAATTTGAAACTGAGTTGTATCTTATGTTAAGCTTTGAGATTACAGTAATCATGCTTTGTTCCCACATGAGTGCGTTCTGGAGCATGCACAAGATATCAATGGTTCCATGGCATATGTTTCCCATGCACCACAATGAATGTTTCTGAATACTGTGATATAACATAATCAGCATGTTTCATGTCAAAATTTCATCTAAGTCTTAATCTCACAATTATATTCCTTTCACATTGATTTCACAATGTATACATCTCAGTACATGTATTCACCTGTATAACACAATGATGTTGAAATTACATGAACATTTCAAGTGAACTTAATTTAAACAATTTTATTGGAATTACTTGATCCAATTGGGTAATCACAGCATGAATCATTTTTGTAAACTGAAAGAGAAATGCTGGACTAATTCTAGCCATTTCATGTATGTGCAACCGATGCACACAATCAAAATCAAGTAAATCCAGTGGGGGGTTCTTTCAGTGTCACAGGGACCTAAGTTCAAGTCCAAGTTCAAGTCCTTAGCAATGAAGGAAAAAATAATCAGAAACACCATGTTGTTTCTTCCTTCTCATGGGGCCCCACAATCTACCCACCTACCCCCCCTCCCCCTCTCTCTTTCTCTCTCACACACACACACACACACACATACAAAGCAGAGATCAAACAGGATTCATATTTGACTCACTTCCATCAGGTTAAACAATGTGTGGTAATTTCAATGAATGACTGAATACCAATGAATGAATAGTCGGTGCATGTGTCTGGCTTGGTGCCTAGACTACTCCTATGCTTGGCTGCCTGGCTTTACAGAACCCTGTGATTCATCGGCTGGCTCCTTGCTATTCTTTCTGGGGAGGATCATACATTCTCAACAGGGGTAATAAAAATGAGGACAATTTATGTGACCACAGATGAATATTTATTTTGTTGTGTACACTTATTACATTTTACACTTATTACATTACCTAAGGTGTTCAACAATAATTACAATTCAGAATTCAATAAATATTTAGGAACTGAATGAAAATACATTTTTTTTCCTTAAACACAATAAATTAGACAAATAATAAATTAGAAATTGTTTAAATTAGGCAACATCTTATGGTTAAAGTATAAATATAGAAGAGAACACATTGTGGCTTCCCCGTAGTCTTCCTCCCTCAGAGGCTTGTGTTCATACGATGGCTGAAGTGGCCGTTACGTTACTGGATAGGGCTTCTCTTGTCGCACCAGTGCTGTTGGTGATGGTGGACACTGTAGAGGTGACCACACTCCTCATGGCATTCCTGAAAGAAGATTAAGACAGATGAGTGCCATTTAAAATATTTTTCTCATGTGACTGTGAGGATGTAACCTGACTCTCGCCAGATGAATTTCGTTCCGCCTAGCTCCACTCATCCATCTGGGACCAATCCATTGGAGTGTTGGGCCTAATCAAAAAATGCTTGCATATAATTGAATAAGCCACTTGTCCGTCATCTATTGACGTGCTACTTCGACCACTCACATCAAAGCCAACCCGTGACGCTGATAACAGTCTCACAGTCGCTTCTACGCTATGTCACATCTATGAAACTCCCGCCCTGCGTCCTGATTGGCTGTACCATAAAATCTGGTGCAGAAATCACTCTCAATGGAAGAAGTCCCAGATGGATGTGAGTGAAGCTAGGCGGAGCTAAGCAGAACGAAATTCATCTGGCGAGAGTCAGGTTAGTGAGGATGATCAACAAAGTCAGAACTCTCTCTTTTTGCATGTCTGTCAGGTTAAAATTAGTACATGCTGAAACTTATTTGACCAATAACTTACTGAAACTTGATTGTTATTCCTCAAAAATGTTGCTTTACATAAAAACGTCTGTCAAATGATTCATGAAAATGCAGACAGAGTAGCTCTTGATTGAAACCTAACTTATTTTGCATAAACTATGCAAATGGACCTTCACTCAGATATATATATATGTTCTTCTTATGGAGTCATGAACCATCTTCATGGGTATTCCAGGGACTTACAGCAGGTTTTGTTTCTTTCTGATGCTTCTGATGGTCTCCTGCACCCATTTCTCCTGCCAGTGACTGCAGAAAGGTCCCTCAGTGGTTTCAAATCTGTGGGAGGACATTGCTTTCAATGAGAATTGTTCACTAAAGAACTAATACTTAGGAACAACAATACAAAATAAAGATAGAGACAGTGTGACCAACTAGGCAAAACATACATCACTGCGGTAACACACGGGGGATTTTTCTTCTGAAACCTGAAGCCAGTGATGGGTGCCGTTACTTTCTTGGTGGACACCTTTGTGCAACAGGTCAGGAGCTTCTCACCAGCCACTGCAAAAGGAAAGAATGTGAATCAGTCAATTGGATTGCCACACTGAATTAAGCTATCAAAATTCTAGCAATGGCAAACAAACATATACGAATAGTGTAGGTACTCACCAGTCTCTAACACTGTGAGGGAGAGGAGGATGGTGACGATAGCAAATGGTCTGAGGAGCTGCATGTCTTCTGTTGGTGTATGATGATGCCTCTTCACTGAATGAGCTCCTCTGAAGACCCACGGGTTGACTTGTCTAGAGTTCAGTCTGAGGACCTGCTTTTATAGCCTTAAAAATGGGGAACTCCCCACATGACCGGATCCGTGCATCTATTTACTTCTGTGGGAAATCACTCTCCGGTCAGCACTTTCTCTGTCTGGACTCAGGAAGCGTGATGTGTTGGGATTTTGCAATCCAAAATTATTCATAAGACTTAGTCAGAGGAGCTTACGCATGTGTCCTTTTGCAATGGCCCTAAGGAAGGGCTGCCAGCAAGTGAAGGTGTGGGATAGCCAGAAAGAGTGTGACTGAAAGAGAAACATTTAATTTATATTCCCAGCTTCTGACCTTTTTCACTTTTGACACCATTAAACTATATCATGGCTTTCACTTAAATTACTGCTGGAATTAATTATGTTATTTGCATCATTTTAAATTAATGGGCAGATGACAATTTAACATGGAGTGCTTTAGAAGTAAATTAATGAATTTGGTTATCTTTATTTATCTTTATAGAAAACCTAGATGGAAAGAGATGATGTCAAGTGATGACTGTTTTTATCCCGCACTTGCTCATGAGTTCATCGGAAATCGAAAGGAGAAAAAGGAGAAGGAAGCCAATTTTTACTTGAAGCGCTGTCAGTTCACAGACTGAAGAGGTCTGGCCAAGCTGTTCTCATATAGTCTGCAGTATGCTACAGTTTATATCATTATCAGTTTCATAAGGTATAATTTATATGACATGAGTTTGTGTCTATTCAGGTTAATCAGCTGAAACTCATCATCCCTGTTTTGTTTTATTATTTTACATAAACACACTGTATGTTCAAATCTAGTCCCATCAGCCTGCCTGATGGGCTGTTTGGGGTATTGACACCACTGGAAAAATCGTACAACTTACGCTATAAGGGCAGCCGTGGCCTACTGGTTAGCACTAAGGACCTGTAACCGGAGGGTTGCCGGTTCCAACCCCGACCTGTAGGCACGGCTGAAGTGCCCTTGAGCAAGGCACCTAACCCCTCACTGCTCCCCGAGCGCCGCTGTTGATGCAGGCAGCTCAATGCGATTAGTGTGTGCTTCACCACACTGTGTGCTGTGTGTGTTTCACTAATTCACAGATTGGGATAAATGCAGAGACCAAATTTCCCTCACGGGATAAAAAGAGTAGGTTATATATACTTATACTTATACAGTGCAATAGAGTGTCCCAGTGACTTCAGTTTTACTTCCGCTACAATCTTTCAAAAAAATATGAACGGGAGTTAATGGAGAGATAACAATTATTTTTTGGTCCAGTTTGAATTGTGCCACAAATTTCACATATGGTGTGTGTGAATTTAAAAGATAATTTTTCACGTCAAGAAAGTACTGTTGTTCGATTGACTTCAAAAGTTATGTTGGTTTTGTGCGAATCCACTCAGTGGACTACATCTCTCGTCTCGAACGATGTACGTCACCAACGTAATGAAACGATAAGATTAGCTGTTATGCTAGGTAACGGTGCATCTTGCTGCCTGCTATGTCACTTAACAGTATCTAATGTACAGTCTATGGACGAATACAACTTACCTGATGTGTTTAATTCTCTGACTCATGGTATTTTCATCGGCAAGGAAAGCCCAATTAAGACCTGTTGCTGGTATGCTTGTACAATCTAGTGTGGCTGTGAATGAGCTAACGTCACTAGCGCGACTGATGGGTTTATAGTCGTTGGAATTACGATCTTTCACAATGTTGTAATTCAATAGTTAGGAAACAAACTGCAAATGTCTTTACATGAAAAATTGTCTTTCAAATTGACAAACATCATATGGGTAATTCAAGGCACAAGTCAACCGGGACCAGAAAATAATTTATTTTTCGCCATAGCCTGCTGTTCAAATTTTTTTGAAAGATAGGTCCCATGGAGGCAAACGGAAGTGGCGTCACTGGGACACTCTATACAGTCTATCCCTCAAATGTTGCATGGACTTTTCATTTTCATCCCCCTGTATTTAGTTATGTCTCTCTCTCTCTTCCCCCCCCTTCTCTCTCTGTCTTAACACCTGTCAGACACCAAACAGGACGAGGACCACAAAAGCGTCACGTTAGAATGTTTATTTAAGGGTTGGGGGTTACAGGGGTTTCAGGGGTTCCGGGAGTTCCAAGAGTCTGCGTGTGTGTGTTCCCCCAATAGCCGAGCAGCAATGGCAGGAGCTGGATGATCCGGGAAGTCCGGGGCTGGAGATCAAAGAAGTAGTCGAGCGGGTCTGGGTTCACAGGCAAAGAGTAAGAGTCGTTTTCCAAGACAGGCAGGTAACTGGTGCGGGTTTGCAGACGATCTGACAAGTGTGGACTGAAAAGCAAGGCTTTATATACCGGGCATGATGAGTGGTGAATGCAGTGCAGCTGGTAGGTAAACGAGGGTGAGGCAGAGCAGAGCAGGAACAGGTGGAGGTCATCAGACTTTAATCAGCTCGTGTTACCAGGCAGAGAGAGAGCTCATGACAGAACCCCCCCCCTAAGGGACGGCCCCAGAAGTCCCCAAGAGTGACACCCACGCCCGGAGGGCGGAGGGGAGCCGGTGGAGGGCTAGAATTCCTCCCGAAGCGGTCCGAGTGAACATCCTCATCCTCGGAGGGAGCTGGAGGGTCGTGGACAGAAGACGGGACAGGTACCGAGACAGGGTCAGGGTCAGGCACAGGACAGGAAGCCGGGCGGGCAGGACGGTTAGGGATCCCTCTGGGGCGGCCCCTACGGATTGCAGGTTGATCAGGATGCAGACGGTGGAAGTCGGCGATGAGTGTCCGGTCCACAATCCGACTGGCTGGCACCCAGGTTCTCTCCTCAGGCCCATAGCCCTCCCAGTCGACGAGATACTGGAGGCCCCCTACCTCGCCGTCTGGACCGAAGCAGGCGGCCGAACGGTGTACACGAGCCCACCGTCCAACGGCAGGCGGGGAGGAGGAGGAGGAAGCGGGCATCGGGACCAGCGGGCTTTCATGCGCCGGCTTGACTTTCAAACATGGAAAGTAGGGTGCACCCTCATGGAGGTTGGCAACTGGAGCGGGACTGCGGTTGGGCTGATGACCCTCTGGATAGGGAACGGGCCGAGGAATCGAGGTGCCAGTTTACGCGATTCCACCCGCAGTGGGAGATCCTGGCTGACAGCCACACCTTCTGGCCAACACGGTAGGCGGGGTGCCGGGCGATCTTCGGGCGTTAGCCCCAGTGGCATAGCTGACAGCTGACTTGAGTAGCGTGGGCACGAAGCTTGACCCAGGTACGACGGCAACGGGCGGGCATAGGCTAGGGCAGACGGGCAGGACACATCTCCCTCCTGGCTGGGGAACAGGGGGGCTGGTAGCCATACACACACTGGAAAGGTGACATACCAGTGGCAGAGCAGGTGAGGGAGTTGTGAGCATACTCTATCCACGCCAGTTGTTGTGCCCAAGCCTGGGGTTTGCGAGAAACCATGCACCGCAGCCTTCTCCAGCTCCTGGTTTGCCCGCCGGATTGACCATTGGACTGGGGGTGGAACCCAGAGGTGAGACTCACTGTGGCCCCTAGAAGACAGCAGAACTCCTTCCAGAATGTGGAGGTGAATTATGGACCTCGGTCAGAGACAACATCCCTGGGCAGCCCGTGGTAGACGGAAGACATGATCAAGAACAGCCTGGGCAGTCTCTCTGGCAGATGGCAGTTTAGGGAGGGGAATGAAGTGTGCCATCTTGCTGAACCGGGTCAACCACAGTGAGAATGACCGTCATCCCACCTGATGGTGGGAGGCCAGTTACAAAGTCCAAGGAGACGTGGGGACCAGGGTTGTGTGGGCACAGGCAAGGGCTGGAGTAAACCAGCCGGGGCCGAGTGGGAGGACTTGTTCTGATTGCAGGTGGGGCAGGCACGGACGAACCCTCGGACATCCCTTCTCAAAGCAGACCACCAGAAGCGCTGGGCAAGGAGATGGCAGGTGCGGGGAGCCCGGTGGCAGGCAAGGCGGGAGTTGTGTCCCCACTGTATGACCCGGACCTCAAATTCTCTGGGACAAAGAGACCGAATCGCCTGGGCATGCACTGGGACTGGGATGGTCACGGAGGGCCTCCTGAATTTCCTCCTCGATATCCCAGGTCAGGGCAGCTACGACGCAGGGATCGGGCAGAATTGATGCAGGTTCCTGGGAAGGGCGCCATCCTTATGAAACTGACGGGAGAGAGCCCCGCTTGGTGTTCCGAGAACCTGGGCGTATGACAGGGTGAAGTTGAATCTGGTGAAAAACAAGGCCCAGCGGGACTGTCTGGGGTTAAGACGCTTGGCGCTATGGATGTATTCGAGGTTTTTGTGATCGGTCCAGACCAGGAACGGAACTGTGGACCCCTCCAGCCAGTGACGCCACTCCTCCAGGGCAAGCTTGACTGCCAACAGCTCAGCGGGTCTCCAACATCATAATTGCGCCTGCAGGTGAAAGCCGGCGAGAGAAAAATGCACAGGGGTGCAACTTGTTGTCCTCCTCTGCCCGTTGAGAGAGTATGGCCCCCGACTCCCCACGCCTGAGGCATCCACCTCGACAACCAACTGCCGGGTCTGAACCGCATCTGGAGGATGGGGGGCAGTGGTGAACCGGGCCTTGAGGGTATGAAAGGCTGTGTTGGCCTCTGGGGTCCAGGAAAAGGGGTGTTTGATGCTGGTCAGAGCTGTGAGGGGAGCGGCGACGAGCTGTAGTTCGATGAATCTCCGGTAGAAATTGGCAAACCCGAAATTGCTGCAACTTCTTCCTATTCCCCGAACTGGCCAGGAGGTAACTGCCGAGACCTTTTGCGGGTCCATCTGGATATTGCCTTCAGCGACAATGTATCCCAGGAACGACACAGTCTGAGCGTGGAACTCGTGATTTCTCCGCTTTGACATAAAGGGAGTTCTCCAGGAGCCGTTGAAGAACCAGCTGGACATGACGAAAGTGTGTTCGACAGAGTTCTGGAGAAAATTAAGATGTCGCCCAGGTACACGGAAGCTAATTTATTCAGCATGTCCCGCAGCACATCATTCACCAGCCTGGAATACCGCTGGGGCGTTGGTGAGGCCAAAATGGCATTACCAGGTACTCATAATGGCTGGTGTGGGTGTTGAATGCAGTCTTCCACTGGTCACCCTCCCTTACTCGGACTAGGTGGTAAGCATTTCTAAGGTCCAGTTTGGTGAAAATAGTGGATCCCTGGAGCAACTCAAAAGCAGAGGTGAGTAAAGGCAGAGGGTACCGGTTCTTCACTGTGACATCGCTCAGACCTCGATAATCAATGCAGGGGCTAAGAGAACCATCTTTCTTTCCCACAAAGAAGAACCCGCACCAGCTGGCGAGGGAAGACGGGCGGATGAGTCCAGCTGCCAGGGAGTCCCTGATGTAAACCTCCATAGTTTTTCTTTCAGGAGGGGATAGTGAGTAGAGGTGACCTTTGGGTGGAGCAGTCCCAGGAGGAGATCAATGGCACAGTCGCATGGACGGTGTGGGGGGCAGAGATGTGGCTTTGGTCTTGTTGAACACCTCTCGGAGGCCATGGTAACATTCAGGGACATTAGAAATGTCGGGGCAGTGCTGGGGGTACGGAGCCGGGGCAGCGCAGGCAGCACGCAAAACAGGTCAGGTGGCAGGCATTTCCCCACTCTTTCACAGTTCCGGAGGCCCAATCGAGGTGAGGGTTGTGGAGACGGAGCCAAGGGTAGCCCAGGATTAGGGGTTGGCCTGGGGAGCTGAGCAGGTGGAAGCGGATGGTCTCTCGGTGGTTTCCTGACACCATCATTGAGATGGGGGCTGTGATGCTGGTAACTGTGCCACTGCGGACCGGCCCAGGGCCGGGCTGGAACAGGAGTGGACAGCGATGGCTTTCCAAGCCCAGCTGACGAGCAAGTCCTGTGTCAATAATGTTTGCTTCTGCGCCAGAGTCCACCAGGGCTGCCAGGGTGTGGGTGGAATCAGACAGGTAAAGACAGACATGGATGAGGGGTTTACGGCTGATGGAGGGCGGAATGTTCATTGAGCTCATCCGGATTCCTCCTACATCTGGTGAGCTCCGGCCTTTGCTGGACAGGTGGCGACTTCGATGACCATCACCACCACAGTACAGGCACAAGTTGGAGGTGATCGTCGCTGGCGCTCTGCAGGGGGTTAGGAGGCCGGATCTCCATCGGTTCAGACTGGTCCGGCTGGTTAGACGGTGTGGCAGGTGCGGACAGAAGGGCAGTTGGGACACGGGTGCTGGGCCGGTGAGAAGTTGAATGATCATTGCAAGTTGTTGCTGTTGCTGCTGGAACTGCTGAAGCTGTTGGTAGGCGGCTTGAAGTAGGGGAGGCAGTGTCAGCAGTGTTGGCGGTTTGCCTCTCTCTCAGTCTCTTCCAGGCGTTGCATGGCGGTGGGTGGTTCTGGTTCGTCGGTTTCCATGCTGGTTCGACCCGTGCGCTGGGTCCATGTTTGGTCAGATCGCACTGTCAGACACCAAACAGGACGGGACCACAAAAAGCTCACGTTAGAATGTTTATTTAAGGGTTGGGGGTTACAGGGGTTTCGGGGGTTCCGGGAGTTCCAAGAGTCTGCGTGTGTGTGTTCCCCCAATAGCCGAGCAGCAATAGCAGGAGCTGGATGATCCGGGAAGTCCGGGGCTGGAGATCAAAGAAGTAGTCGAGCGGGTCTGGGTTCACAGGCAAAGAGTAAGAGTCGTTTTCCAAGACAGGCAGGTAACTGGTGCGGGTTTGCAGACGATCTGACAAGTGTGGACTGAAAAGCAAGGCTTTATATACCGGGCATGATGAGTGGTGAATGCAGTGCAGCTGGTAGGTAAACGAGGGTGAGGCAGAGCAGAGCAGGAACAGGTGGAGGTCATCAGACTTTAATCAGCTCGTGTTACCAGGCAGAGAGAGAGCTCATGACAACACCTATGTTTTGGTAAGTGTATTTTGTATGTCTGTGTGTGTGTGTGTGTGTGTGTGTGTTCATCAGGAATCCCCTAATATTTAACAAAATAATGCTCTTCATCAGAGATCACCTTTATCTAGTTATGTGTTCTCATGTTTCTCACATTTATGCCACTAGTAATAAACTCACTTCTCAAACACTATTTAAAAGAGTTTTGGGGGTCACGTTGGTTAGTTGGTCAGGTCTGACAACTACTGGGTAAATTAAAAATACTAAAGCAAATACATAATGTACATTGCAGATAAATGAAGGTATATACAATGACTTGACAAAATATAGGAAATTACATAGTTATTGTATTTCACAAACATTTAAGCAGAATTAAATATACAACATCAGATACAAAGCAAATGTGCATTATTTGATTAAGGGATTTCCGTGCCTGATAAGCTTCAAATTATCAATGACATGCAGCATGCATACTGTATTTTCCAGAACAGCACTCTTACCACTGGACCTCAGGTACAAGCAAAATACAGAATTCTGTGAATACCAGTTGGTGTAAGCCTGCTCTGTCCACATCCAAGCTCCCTAAAATACAGATACATCAGCACTTTGGAGGTTTGATCAACATATGTAACATTCAACTTGTGTAACTTGAGCTTTTGCTGCTTTTAATTCCAAACTGATTACTACAACACTCCCAGTTAGACTAAAGAAACATGCCTCTACTGACCTGGAAGTTGAAACCTCCAATCCAGACTACTGATTGGCCTGAAAGTTGAGCAAGACTTTGCAAGAAGTTGTATTCATCAGGAGATTGCACAGAGGCCAGACTGCCTTGCTGAGCCACACAATAATTCTGGACAGAAAGAGGGAGGGGATATGAGAGATGACCGATATAGTCATAATACATGTGAGCTGAATCATTTTCCAGTCTAACTGCACAGTTTTATACTTCCTCATATTTAGAGGTCACAGTATTGTGTTAGTCCAGTGGGAGAATGTCCATCTGCCTCTGGTCATTGTTCCTTACCTCGGCACTGAGCCAGCTCCTCCTAGAGGTCACCAGCAAAAAGCAACGGGAACCAAGTCAGAACCAGCCAGGAGGACACAGGGCCATGGGACCTGCAACTGAAGCATAGCTACTTCAGTGTCTCAAAAATGGTCTCAATCAAGATCAGTATTGACTGATTTATTTATATCAATATGTTACAATGAAACAGTATACAATTTTGTTTATGTCAATGAAGTAAATTATAAACAGTTTTGAATATTTACACTAACCGGGAGACAGATCCTTTTGAACTGTAGCCTCTTCAGTTTCAGAAAAAAAGCATGGTGTATTTGTATCTCATGACATCTATCAGTACATCACCATCACCCCATGTTCTTCACCAGCAGCTAAGATGATTCTGCAGATCATTTTCATACCTTCAGGCAAAGGGTCCTCCACCATATTGTTTACCTCCAAAGTTTCCTCTAGGAAAAATAAAATAGTACCATCAGTCTATCATTTAAATCATTCATTATATGCCATAATTCTTACAATTTTTTATATGCCAAACATCAATTGGATATTTACAACTGATTGTACTATGATTGAACTATGACCTGGAAACATTTGTCTAGCCTACTCAATGCCTCACCTGGAACAGTGTTATCTTCAGCTTGAGTCTCTAGAACTTCTGCTGCTGAGATAAGACACCACAGTGTTCACAAAAGATTATCCAGATGGTAATGATCAACTTAACAGGCCCACAACATAGCTGTTCTAATGCAAAAGCATACGCCTTATATGTCTAAAGCTGCTGTTACTCCATTGAAGGGAGAAAGATGGGGCACACCATGTGTCAGTGTCTGGTTAAAGTCTATGGCTTACCTATGGCAAGGGTAGCAGCAAAGAACAAGCAGAGAATAACTGCTGAGAACCTTCATGCTGACTGGTGTAGAGTTGGCTTCCTTTGGAGAATCTAAAGATAAAAAACTTTCAAATGTATGGATGGATCATTCAAGGTTTCTCGGAGTGCATGATGAAAAAGGAGCAGGATTCTTACCTGTAGTAGATAAGTATCAGGTGAAGTGATGGAGTGATGAGAATAGGATTCTGTGTGCTTTATATACCATTCAGGGACACATTCTGGAGGAAGCAGGAAACAATGTCAGTTTATGCAGCTGTAATCAGATTTGGCAAAAATACTTCTATCAGACTTGGCAAGAAGAAACAATTCATTGGTCAAACTTCTACTGTTATTTGATCTAGTTCCCCACCCTTAACGTGACCATGGCAATGATTAAGTTAATGATCACACATACACAGTAAAAATACACAGTAAACAAAGACTCACCTACTTCCTTTTGTTATCTCAATTTCCTTATTAGTTGAGTTAAGGGTGAAGAGCAGAGCAAAACAATTAGCAGCTAATGCAAGATGCTAAATCTTGCAGGCATTTTCAGACCACACACAATTCCAGATCACACACAATTCCAACTCTTTCCAGCAGCTGCATTGCTTTTAGTGTCAATGTGGCAAATATTACTGCAGTTCAGACAGAAGAGAAGTCTTAGATGTTTATCAAATGATTTATTCATATTAGTGCATCATGATATATGCTTGGTCTAGATGGACTAGATCTGCTTAAGCTGCTGTTGTTAGATTCAGTGGCTGCCAAGAGTAACAAGTGCTATATAGCTACTGCTGCTATTGCTGCTGTTGAAATACAACACAAAACAGACAGAATTTAAATCTACTGTATGTGTGCAAGACCCCCCTAGCTTAAGCAGATCTAGACAGGTGGAGCTGGGGATGAGGAGAGAGCAAGGAACACTTTTATTGAGCACAAAGATGCATGCATCAACCTGCAGTAATGTGTGGAAATTAAATAGCATTTAGGTGCCATTGGTAGGGATCCGATTGACCTACATGTCGGAAACCAATCAACTGTGTCACTCAGTTTCCTGTCTTGACCTATTGTTGGCTGACATGGATTGTTTGAATATTTCTCATTTTACAGATTTTGGGATTGTTTCAATATGTCCTAGATATTTAAGGCTACCCAAATCATAATAATTATAATAATAATTATGTGATCTGTGTTCATCCTTTACCCAAATGCCATGGTTATGTGAAGGCAAATTTAACTAGAAATATAATGCCAGAGGAATTACAATAGTGGATGGAAAGCTGCTGGCTTAATGTTGGTGCGGAGATTCCTGGAAAAAAAAAATTTAATCACTTAATCTTTGAGTTCATACAAACCCTTGTACCAAAAAACCTTGTGCGTTCTTGAGATATAACACTCAAGGTGTTTTTGACCTTGACATTTGACCTTTGATACCTTTCTTATACACGCGCACACACACACCAACAAATGCACAGACACATTAAGCAACGTCACTCACGTCAAGTACATGGAAATTAACACTAAACACAAAGACTATTTACTATGCATAACATTTATTTCATACAGGTTGGTGCACAAACTTCTGTGTAAATGTTTGCATGTTATGTTACCGGCAGGCCGCTGTGTCCTCGGTTTTCCCAAGGGGTGCTGTTGGGAAACAATGGACTTTTAATTGGGTTTCCCGAGGGAACTGGCCATGTTCAAGTGGGAAGCGCCAAGGGGGGGAGCAGGGCAATCCTGATCAAGTTGCTCTGTATGTTCGTCTCTATATGTACCTCTTTGAATGTGTTTACTATGTGATGTTTATTTGAATCTGTTCTTAGTTCATGGAGGAACATTACTATTTTGTCTTAGATTCTGTCTCGTGAATTGTGTGTTAATTGTTTGTTTTGTCTACCCCTGCAATTTAGAATGGTGCTGGCCACCTGCATATATGTTCACCCCTCTGTTAGTTTAGAGTGAAGTCTAGTGTTGTCTTGTGACGTCTATAGTACAGTTATTTAACAGACTTTTGTAGTCGTGTTCCGTGTGGAACTAGCTGTGACTTTAGGATTTGTTGATAGCTGAATTACTTATGATTATTTTGCATACCATCATACTTTTCTTCACAAGCTGTACATGGACTTTTCATTTGCTTGCTCTTATTTGGCAAGCCCTAAATTAAATCCAATTTCTGTACTTTACCACTACTGTCTCTCTGCTTCTGTGGCCAAGCCCAAAACTAGACGGAAACTCAAGGTAATTCCGTCACAACCAACATCAATTCACTTCATCTTTGAGTCTTTTATTTTGGAACAGTTTTTGGCAGAAGAAGCAGTTGAACAGGATGTGTAGTCTTAATAGGGACAGTTTGTATGCTTAAAGCCTGAAACTGGCAGTTGAGCCAGGTGGCCTGACCACCGACCTGGCATAGGATTCTAATTGCTTAACGGCTCTATTGTGATGTCATCAGCCCAATGTTAAGTCTATGGGGAAATTTTGAGTAGTTTTTAATTAATAGTTTAAAAAGTATAAAAGTTACAAAGATGAAAAATACAAAGCCCGGGTGTCACAAATTAAGACCTAAGTAACAAAGTTTGAATTAAGTTTCTACGTTAAACGGTTGAAGCTGCATTAACTGTGTTAGAAGGAAGAATAAGAAGCCTAGGAAGAACAGTACAGTGCATTTTCATGCACTGTAATAATAAGAAGCCAGGAGATTTCAAGATAGTGGATTCCATCCATTATAATTAATTGGCTATTTAAAAATGAAACTCATAGAGTTTACTCATTCCACTTTCCACTTGTAGTTAATATATATTTTTTTACAGCAAAGCAGAAACATGAGTGTCTGTGTCACATGTTGACCCTCATGCCTAAGGAAACCAATCCTCACGTGACAGAAAATACATCATCACGTTAAGTCAGCCTTGAGTCTATAAATATGTGATTGCAGTAATACATGCAGCAGATAGTCACTATTGGTAATTAATAAATGCAAATGTTCTGTCATTTTGTAGGTGGTCTATGTATATTAGTTAGTGATGTAACTGAGTGGTCAGGTAGCTTTTAACCTTTTGTGTTCATAAAGGCATATACATGTATGCAAATAAACGGCAAAGTCATAGTACATGTTGTAAAGTAAAACTCAGATAGGTAAACATACTGTAGAACAAAGTAAGCTAACCAAACAAGGGAAAGAGAGAAAGAGAGAGGGAGAGTGAGAGAGAGAGAGGCCAGAGAGAGCAAGGCCTCCTCCAGAGGAAGTGAGGCAGGACATAGCCAAAGAGGTCAAAGAGAGCCAAAGGAAAGAGCTCAGAGGTGAGGAGAATCTCCCCTTTTATCCAGAAACAACTTAGCATAATTAACATAGATGCAGTTTGTGTCTAACCAAGGGTGCAAAAAAGCAGAAAAATGCAATGTGAGTATAGCAGAGCCATATAATGCATGCAATGATGACATTACATAGACTATTGTCAATATATTGATGTCACCGTACATCAAATTGTATTTCATGTCTTTAAAAAATAGTGTAAGAAACATTATGCAAAATCCAAAATTGCATATTATGGAGAGATATGCAATTATCTACACAGCCCCAACCATACTGTCTTTACATGGGCTATCCTTCTTCAGTCAAGGTAAGATAACCGGGGTGGGCCAGCAGGTGGCTGGGAAAGCACTAGACACACACTTGACTAAGAAGGTTATCCATAAGTTATTCAATGCAAAACACATTTTACTAATCCGATATGATCCAGTTTTTCCCAATTATTTAAATTCTTGTGAAATGTTTTACATTTACCAATGCTTGTAAGCTGGCTTTTATCAGTTCTGTTTGTTTATATACCTTTGTTATTAAAAACTTTAGATAACTGATGTTCAAATAAAGTTCCAGTGTAACTATACATTAATATATAGTATGTTTATTTATGCTATAGAATGCCAATGCATGTGGTTAGCTGCAGAGAGAACAAAAGATGAACAACTGATGAGCAAACATGGAATGTATTGTAGCAATAGCAACATATCATGTCATTCATAAATTACAAAATACAGCAATATAGTGAAACTGTTTTCCATTGTCTACCTCAACTTATGTATAGTATAATACAGGTGCATCTCAAAAATGTAAATTTTCCCTGTAATTTATTTCAAAAAGTGAAACTTTCATGTAATCTAGATTCATTACACATGAAGTGAAATATTTCAAACCTATTTTTTGTTTTAGTCTTGATTAAAATCCTGCTCCTCACCTACAAATACCCCAAACACTTACACCCCAGTATCTTACTGATCTCCTCCACCCTTACATCCAGTCATGGCCCTTTTGGTCCTCTGACAAGGTAGACTAGGTGTCACACCTATTCACTGAGGCCTTTGGCCCCTATTCCCTCTTCCCTTCCCTACCCCTCCTTTTCGTTTCTTGTTAAATGACCTTGGGTATTTTGAAAGCTGAAATAAAAATACAAGTTATTATTATTATTATTATTATTATTATTATTATCTTGATGATTACAGTTTACAGCTCAAAAATAAAAAAAACAGTATCTCAAAATATTAGAATAAAGAATTTAGAATACTTGAAAGTTCGACCTGAGAAGAGTTCTGATCAACTAATTCAGTAAAAATACTGGCAATGGTTTCCTGAGCCTTTAATCTTTCAATTTGGGTATGGCCATGGACTTTTTCACGATATAATTTTTTGAGATGCACCTGAATACTTCTCAATAAAATTGTGGTCTTCAAAAAAAGTGGTCTTCAAAAATTTTTTTCCAGTGGAGGTCTTTTGGTTGCATCATTGGCAGAAGTACAGTCATCAGAGTCATCCCTACATTTGCTTAATGTTCCTGTTTTCTTTTCAAGAATGACATTGCTAAATGGCAAAGAACAGAGGGCCTCTTTGGCTCACTACAACATGCTCACCTATCTTACATTAATCCGTTTTAGAGCTGCATGGTTAATAACAGTCATTTTGGTAAGAACTGATCCAAACGTTTTTCTTTACATGGGAGTCAAGTCTTGCTCTCTGACAAATAAAGATTTTGTAATCAACACTACAGTAGGACTGTCACTGCCACCAAACCAATTCCTAGTCCAACTCCCTCATCATTGCTCACATGCAGTATGTACTTCTACTTTTTCGGTCAAGTATTATCACCACAAGCACTGAGGTAATGGAGAGAGATTTCAACATCACAGTCTTTGTTAAGACGGACTGTTGGGCTTTACAGTGCCCATTGGTAGTTGTTCATGTTTTGGAACATATACAGCCATGTGTTGAAAGCCATGTGAAGTCACCGCTTAAATTATCTCCATCTCCATCAAAAAATAGCTTAATCATTCATTCATTCAGTTTAATTTTCTGATTCAGACATCATGGCTCCAGGCCATAACTATGCTATGAAACAGAGACATACACATGCACAGGCCTTTCCAGATACAAAGGTTCTGTTTTTGAGAGCCTCAAATGCCAATAGTAGGTGGGATCATCAGATAACTGATTCCTGTGTGACTGTCTTGGCCTGTGACCAAGTATGTCTCTATGAGACTCCTGAGGTGAGTCACAGTGATGGGGACAGGATGTGTCTTGGGTGTGCTTGCAAGGAGGATTAGGAAGGAAGACTTAGAAGTGACAGTGATGGAACAGTCATGTGCACTTGTGGCACTGTAGTGTGACCACCACATAATAAGCGTCTTTATTTAACTTTCTATATTTTCATATTTTCTTGTTCCCGGGATTATTTCTATCAGGGCATCAGCAAGCATAGAATGTAAATATATTACTATGAACATGTCGCACAGAACTCGTAATAGTTTAATAACAGTGATATTTGAAAAATAATTTATCTTTTTCTGTTTTGTTCTGACATGTCTCTCTTGTGTTATGCTGGAAAGCATGTGAATTTCCCTTACCCCCCCACCACCACCCATGCTTACTCTAAAAGATTAAAAATAGTGCCCCCCATGGAAATTCCTATTGCCCCATCTGCCACTGAACTCTGCAGCCCTGAGACTCTTTTCTCAGGGTTACACCAAGGAGAAGAAAAAAGGAGAAGGATGTGGGATTCCTCTTAACCGCTGACAGCATTGGTCGGGAGGACAACTGATCTTATTGAGAAGTGAGAGAGTGGTTTCCCCCACATGAATGGATGTGTCACTGATTTAGGAAAGTCTGAGACACTCATCAGCACGTCTAGCCATTGGCCTTGTTCCTTACACAGTGACATTACATTTGAAGAAGATACAATGAAGAAAATCTCAAACCAGGTTGTAAATAGCACAACAGCAGTGTACAGTAACATCCACTTCTGATTATACACTGGTGCAAATAGCATACATTATTATGACCGCCGCACAGCGAATTTTCAAACAAGGATTCCCGGGACACTGAAAGACCGGGGTGCACAAAACTTGCTGGGCATGTAGCCCCACATGGATAGCATGGAACCATTGCTTTTTGTTTTGATCTGTAGCGCCCCCGCTGGACTGGACCCCCCGAAAGGAGGGTAGGGCGGACAGTTTTCTGTGAATATCTCGAGAACCGTAGGGTTTAGGAGGACCACCTTTTTTTGTATGTTGATCTTAAGGGGCCATGTCATTCCATAACCACTCATTTCATGTATAGCGCCACCTAGTTAAAAAAGAAAAAGTAAAAATGAAGTGTTGTAATCACAATATCTCTGGCTGACATGGTCAAAACTGCACAAAATTGAAAGTGTCAGATCATTATGACACCCTCTGAATGCATGCCAGTTTCGGGGACTTTTGTTCATGGGGGGCCATACAATAAATTAATTTATGTGTACATTTAGTGACCATACACCAACAGAGTTTTCTGTGAATATTTTGAGAACCGTAGGGCCTATGATGACCATTTTTTTGTGCATGTTTGCCTCCAGAGGTCATGTTAACCAATTCCATATGCACACATGTGCATAAACAGATATTCACACACACACATACATTCACAGTTTCAAAGATCCCATGGCACTTATCGCAAAGACTAGGTGGTTCCCTGATTTGCTTTATTTATGTACACATACATAAAGACACACACACATGCACATACACACACACACAAAGACATGTAAACACACACACACTACACATGCACACATACGACACGCACAAACACGCACACAAACACATAAACACACATACACACACACACATCCTCACACACATGCACCCACACATACAAACACACCTACATACACAAACACAACACACACACACACACACACACACACACGCTGACGCATGACTGCACTGCAAGCTACAGCAACAACCACATAGTGAAATTTGCTGACGACACAACTCTGGTGGGTCTCATCACCAAGGGCTTAATTTAGACTCAATACAGGTTGGAGGTCGACCTTCTGACCACGTGGTGCAGGGACAACAACCTCCTGCTGAACGTCAGCAAGACCAAGGAGATTGTTGTTGACTTCGGAGAGGTCACACCCAACACCTGCCACTGACCATCGACGGTTGCTGTGGTGGAGAGAGTGAGCAGCACCAAATTCCTGGGGTGCACATCAGTGAAGACCTCTCCTGG